>NW_015090880.1:6061151-6200689 GCF_001431845.1 Calidris pugnax
GGGTTCCCGCACTCCCGCACTTCCCCCGTCCCGTTGGGTTGAAATCGGGACCCTGAGGGACCACTCAGGGAAGCAAACCTGGAAGTGCTTTGCGGGGGGGGAGTGCGCGTATGTGATTTAATTCCCGATGGGGAGCTGAGTGTCGCCGCTCTCGGCTCGGGCGACATATATCGGGCAAATAGAATTGCTCGCTTCCAGCTAATGAGTGCCTTTTGGGGACCGGGGGGGGAGAGGGGGTGCTCCCACCCCAACTTAGTCGCCCAAGCAGGAGGGGACCCGCCGCCGCTGTCATCCTGCCCCTGCGAGGCAGGAGCCGCGCCGCCTTCGGTCCGTCAGGGCTTGCGGACGGACAGGTTTGGAGGGACAGACAGACAGACAGCCCTGCCGGGGGGAGCCCAGGGCCCTTCCTCTGCCTTTGTTACCCTTGTTTGCCTCCCCGGCTTGGCCTCGCATCCTCCCTCTCGCCGAGAATAGCCCCTTTTCCCGGTATTGTTCTCCGTGCGTTTCCTCTCGCCTCTCTCTTCCTCCACCCCTCCTCACCGCCGCTCCTCTGCCGACACGACACCCTGACACGCGTTTTCCTTCTCCCATATCTAGGTGATTTTTTTTTTTTTAAGTCCAGACTACCTATTTTGGGAAAATCTTCCCTTTTCCCGAGTGTAACAGCCGTGTTTCAATTTGACTCAAACTGCCCTTACATGGGTTTGAGCTAAATTGAAATAAACTTCGCATAGAACCTGCTGCTTAGTGAGGATGAGATTTCTGGTTGCCCGTGTGCTGTTTTATAAAAGTTTAAATTATACTCAGCACTATGTGTTTGTAGACCAGGCTGTTTAACCCAGTCATTGATGTGATGTAAAATAACCTAATGCTTTACCTTTGACCCCACTGCTCCCCTTGGGTTTTTTCACTCATGGGACTAGGTGGTCCTCGGCTAAATGAAGGTAGATTTGTTGAATGTGGCTGAAGACTGTTGAGCACACTGTTCCTGGAAAAAAGTTTTAGAGTGCCTGTAGTGGCTGGAGGATGAGATCCATGGAGAGGCTGGGTTAGGAGCTGCTTAGAATAGTGTCTCCAAAAGAGTCCAGTTCCCATCTTCTATAGTGTATTGGTTTTCAGTCATAGATCCATTTGAAGATGTCTCTGCTGGAACAGAGGGCAGTGCATAGCTGTTGGCTTGTTGTCTTTTCCTTTAGGGGATTGTATTCTTTAAGCTCTGCCTTTATTTAGAGTTTTTGCCTAATGGGAAGCAAAGAGCAGCTGAGCTCATTCTTGTGACTTTTGCAGGATTCCCGATAGCCGCAGTGAAACAGTCAAGTCTTTAATCAATTTTTACTTGGCTATAACTTGGGAAATCTTTGGGCAGCTGCAGGGGCACTGGCTGGAGAGCCGTGTCTGCAGGCTGGGGAAGACTGCAGTGCTTTAGTTATGCCCAGCTCATACAGAAGCAGGAACGTATGTTTAGAAAAATGTACCTATTTTCACTTGTGTTCTTAGTTTTTTAAAAAAAAAAATCCTTTTAGCTGTCCTTTTCCTCTTGTCTTTTTTTCTTTTAAGAGCTTATTCTGCTGAAGTTAGAAATGCTCTGTTCTTAGCTTTTAAAAAAAAAATTCTTTTTAGCTGTCCTTTTCCTCTTGTCTCTTTTTCTTTCAAGAGCTTATTCTGCTGAAGTTAGAAATGCTTGCCTTGGAAAGATTTATATTTCTGGCAACTACCTGAATTTCAAGGTTTAGTCTATTTTATATAGAGATTCATCTTGCTGATTTCCTTGGACTTTCATGGGTGCAGCTATGTTGGATCTGGATCTCTTTTGTTTGATTGTATTAAACATGTCAAATCCCTTACTAAAAATGTGCGCTTCAGTTTGTTAGAAATACACATATCATCATAGTCAAAAGACAGGGATTGTACAGAAACCTTTCAGTGTGTTAACAAGCTCGGGAACCCCATAATTTTTGAAAACATGACAGAAGTGAATGAATTCCTGAGGTCTAACACACAGGTGACTTTTTCTGTGGTTCACTGTGAGGATGCTGGGTTTGTATTCACTGAAGCCAGGGTGTCTTCTGGCTAGTGAGAAGAAATTGCACTTTAATTCCCCAGAGTAAGGGTTGTGAATGCATCTCAGCTATAGAAACAGAGGCTTTTTCCTAGGCTTTGTGTTATAACATTAAAAACATACCACCACCGCCACCTATAACTTATTTTCAGTGCATGTTAAGTTCAGTCCTGTGAATGCATGAAAGTGAAGTGTGGCATGAAAAGACTCCTGTGATTGTAGCTCTGTCACCAGTGTGGGACTCTGCTGATGTGGCCACGGATGGGTATTCTTGGGGTAGGCAAGTCAGCCCTCATTTTCTGGTAATTAAAGCAGCAGAAGGTAAAAAGGAGGCCCACTTCAGGGCTTACATAATTTTCAAAGAGCTCTTGTGCATTTTTTCATATCCTATTTTCCTCCTCCAGTGCTTCTTAGCATCCATTGAATGGCAGGGGGGGAGAGGGAAGGACCTGGATAAATTGAGTATTCTGGGATCCAAGGATTCTGTTCGTGCCTGTTGCACCTTCCCAGGGAAATGGTGGGCCAATGTGTCAAATCCATTTGCAAGTGGCAGTATAAATTAAAGTGGGGGGATAAATAGGTTAGAAGGTTAATGAGATGTCTGAACTTAATTGATTTTCCATACAAATTGGCTATAATGTCTTTTGTTTGCTTTTTTCCCCTCCTTGGGATGCTGTGCTACAGCAGTTACATGAATATAGGGAGTAGCAAAAGGGGTGGGGGGGAATCATGGCTGGGAAACCTTGGTCATACTCCCTCGGGTGGGCTGGCAGGCGATTTTGGCCGGAGTAAGGTAGCTCTGAATTAGGACCTGGCACCCCTGTGTCTTCTGGGTCTCGGTGCTGTGGACTGATGATAGTGATTGTTGAGCCACAGCCAGCAGTGTGCCCTGGCTGTTATACAGAGCTGTAAAATCCAAGGGTTAACCAAAACCTGTTATTTAGATGTGGTGTCATACAAGCTAGCTAGGAATACCAGTAGAGGAGGAACTATAATATGGTGTAGAAGGATTTCTAGGTCCTAAAGTTGTCAGGCAGCATCCCAGCCAGGGAACCTTACTCTTCCTGTAAGGTTCTGACTGGCTTTAAAATCTGTAGTAGTGAAGGTAAAGGGAAGGTTAATGAGATGTCTGAACTTAATTGATTTTCCATACAAATTGGCTATAATGTCTTTTGTTTGCTTTTTTCCCCTCCTTGGGATGCTGTGCTACAGCAGTTACATGAATATAGGGAGTAGCAAAAGGGGTGGGGGGGAATCATGGCTATTTGGAAAACATGGCTGGGAAACCTTGGTCATACTCCCTAGGGTGGGCTGGCGGGTGATTTTGGCCGGAGTAAGGAAGCTCTGAATTAGGACCTGGCACCCCTGTGTCTTCTGGGTCTCGATGCCATGGAGTGATGATAGTGATTGTTGAGCCACAGCCAGCAGTGTGCCCTGGCTGTTATACAGAGCTGTAAAATCCAAGGGTTAACCAAAACCTGTTATTTAGATGTGGTGTCATACAAGCTAGCTAGGAAGACCAGTAGAGGAGGAACTGTAATACGGTATAAAAGGATTTTCTAGGTCCTAAAGTTGTCAGGCAGCATCCCAGCCAGGGAACCTTACTCTTCCTGTAAGGTTCTGACTGGCTTTAAAATCTGGAGTAGTGAAGGTAAAGGAGGAGGATGGCTAATGAAATACGTTGACTTATATAACTGGAAATGCCTGACTTAACACTTGGATAAATGAGAAGATGTGCAGGCCACCACTTTTTGGTCTTTAACTCTTCTGTGTAGATTTCCCTTTCTATTGGGAATATATTTGAGTTAGTGATTGGAGCCACCCCAGGGCCATGGGAGTGAGAGATCCTTCCAGCTCATGTCATTCCTCAACAGTGCTGGTGTTGGTCAGTGCTTCTTCCCATCCATGCTGGTCTCACCTGACAGGTTCAGCTCGGGAGCAGACATGGGTTGGTGGCACCAGGCTCTGCCTCTCCATGCCTCTGAGCTGGGTGGCACAGCCAGCCCAGAGAAGCAGCATGCTGTGAGAGGAGCCAGCATTGGAGATGCTCTTGGTCATCGTTTCCAAGAGTGGCATGGGGACAGAAAGACATTGTGTGTTCATTGAGTGACAATAAAAGTTACAGCTCTTCCTGAGCTCATTTGCTATGAGGCCGTGTGATTAAGTCACACTTCAGACTTTTCCTCTTGGATTACATACCCAAATCTGAAAAAATAAAATAAGAGGGCATTCTCTAAGAGACTAATACTAGATTTTGACTCATGTTTTTTTCCGAACTGGAGTACCACAGTGAAATGTTTTTTGTACTTAACATGGAAATTGATTGCTGAGTGAATGTGAAGAGTTGCCTGCAGACAACAGTTTTCATAAAGCAGCCGTATTTTGTTTTAAGGGTTTCTGAGCAGCCGAGGACAGCTGCAGAGCACACGCAACCACATGAGAGATAAAGAAAGATCAAGCTTTTTAGATCACTGTGCCATCGCAGGAAGGACCCACTGACAGGAGGCATGGGCTTGGCACCTCTGCGCTTGTAATCAGGCTTCAGATGATAAACCAGCACATGCCATATGCTGCAAGATTGGTCAATACCTAAAACTATTTGCTGAGAATATGATTAAGTCAAGAGTCGAGGGCAGTAAGTAGGTCGCTGGGCATCACTGATAAATGAGCTAGGTCTTATCTTACGTTCGTCACCAGCGGTACTGTATGACAATGTTTAGTTGTAGGAACAATTCCTTGGCTGGCTTAGAGCATGTATATCTATTTTTTAACAGGCTGAGCAGTTTGCACCCGATGTAATGGTGAAAAGCCACAGGCAAAGCTGCTATTGTTTGGTTGCAGTCATTTCAAAGCATTAAGCCTTCCTCTTGCCCCCAGTCGTAATGCACCCATGCTTTCAGCAATGGTTAACAGTTCTGTGGTTAAATGGTATAAGTTATGGAAAGAAGGGATTTTTGTTTTCTTTTGCTATTTAAAACAACACAACAAACCATCAAATTGTAGTTCCTTCAGAATTGTAGTAATTTTTGGAAAACAGACTGCACATTGAATACATGCAAACTGTAATTTCAGTCCTTTGTTTTCTGTGCAGTCTGTTTACAGGGTGAAGTCAGGAAAGGATATACTTTTATGTGATGGCCTCTTTGTTTAGAGACTAAGCTCCTACTATGTCAGTGGTACATAAAGCTGACAAGAGCTTCAGATTTTCAGCAGTTGTCAAAACTTCAGTGCAAGAGAAGGGGGATGCTGAAGGGGGAGAAGAAATGTGATTCTACTGGGGTTATCTGTCAGTTTAACAAACTATTATGAAAACTGTTGTCCAAGAGTGTTTGCCAAGATGCCCCAGAACTCAAACATTCGGAGTCCCAATCCACCCAGGTCCTTCCATTCCTCTGCCAGGACAGGATTGATCACTACTACACTCCTCTAGCTCAAAGCTGAGTGTTTTTCAAGCCCTTTAGGTATGTTTTGAGATCATATGGTCTAGTTTCTGAGCCAAAAGAACTGTTTCAGCCACTGCTTGTTGGTCTTGGAGCACGTAGGTGATTAGTTCAGATTGTCACAGCTTGGTCACACTCTGCTGTGTGGCTGTGCCTTCGTGGTGGGAAATGAGCATCCAACCCCCTTTCTAATAATTAAAAAGAAGTAGCCCTGCAGTTTTTATCATGCTAATGTTTGGGCTATCTTTAGTTCCTTTGAAAGAGTTCCATAGACTGGTTAATCTCCCCATATATCAATCTCTTTCATACAATTAATCCTTTTTTTTTTCAGATCCCAGTGCAGGAAAGAGATGGTTTTAAGAAACAAATCCATTTACCTTATATTACATTGAAAACAACCCCCCTTTTTACTTGAAAACAGAAACAAAGCAAAAATAGACACATTTTTCTGTATGTTCTTTGTTACCATTTTTCTATATGGTGTTAAAATAAAAGAATTCAGAATTATTCTCTTCCCAAAAACTTTTCAAGAAAGAGGCTACTTTCAAAGCTTTCAATACTGAAAAATCTTAGAGAAAATCAAGTGACAAAAGATGCAGAATTGATGATGAGATCTTGACCCTCTTGAAGTTAATGGTACTCTTAAGGGCAGAATTTAGCAAGGAGTTTGAACTAAGTATCTCCTTGGAAATACTGTATTTGTGCTTTTAGAGATATGGAATTGCAGATTTTTACTGAAATACAAGTTCCCAGGTGTTCCAGCTTTATTCATAAGTGATCCAGTTGATTCTGCCCCCTATCTTGAAGTCAAGCATGAGATTAGGAAACAGACTCCTGGAATATTTCAATTATTTTAAAGTAGTAGGTTAAACAGCATCAGGAAAGTTGTGCATCCTTTTCCTTCTTTCCCAACAAGACCTAGAAGGACTTGGAGAGACCTTAGAAGCATCTTGGGGCAGAGACCACTTTATCTTGTTTAGAAACAAGTCTGAAAGTAGTAAGAATAACCAGGGGGTATTTTGGACAGTGTTTTCATTTGAGTCAGCCTACCCTGGCCCTGAGAACACAGTTGAGGCTGTTGCTTTGTAGTCAGACCTGGGGGAGTAGTTTCATATGGCCGTGCTTGATGAGCTCTATTTGGTTTAAGGCTTGTGTACAGGAGAGGTGGAGGATGAGATATGGAGTAGAAAGGTAGAGGGTTGCTTCAGAGCAGGAAGCAAACCTGGGTTGGTAATGGGGATGGATGGGTATCTAGGAAACCATGAAGAGGAGGAGAGCAGCTAGACAAGGTCATCGTTTTGGGCTGGGCACCGCACAAAAGGCGGCTGCCATCTGTAATCTAGCCTTGGGCTGAGATCACAGGATATTGATGTATTTTATGTGACATAATACCTCTAGAGGCGTTGCAGTGCTAAATGTATAGGTTACATGAACACGGTTACTGCATCTGTCTTAACAGCCCTGCTTGGGTGTTATGGAAAGCAGATGTACACACGCTCGGTAGCTGTTGTGTGAGAGCTGGGACTGAATCAAACCAGTAAAGAAAGCAGTTCTTTATAAAAGGTAAAATGTCTTAAATCTCAAAAGATTTAAAATAAAAAAGGGGTTGTGTGTGTGTGTAAGATTAACCCTTGACATAGTCTGTCATGCTGTTTGTCCCTGCAGGCGATAATGGAAAATGTGTGTCTGGAGCTTGGGAAGCATCTCCAAAACTGTCCCCAGTGCACAGAGATTGCTGCAGATGGCTAATGATTTGGGATTTTTCTCCTTACTCTATTTTAGTTTAGACTTCTGTTCCTAGTTCAGAAAACAAGCTAGAAACCCCTCTGGATTGAAGATCTGGCAATTTAAGTGTATTTAACTCTGACACTGAGTTCCCTCTTGTGTATAATACGAAGAAATGCTGCCTGAGAGCAGGGCCTGGCTGAAAGCAACTTTTAAATGACCAAAATTTTAATAATACTCTTTCAGTAAAATGACTGCATCACATTTGAAAGATGCATATAGAGCAGAAAGGTGAGGCGTGGGAAATTTAAAAGGATGTGCTGCAGTAGGAGTCTTTCTAATCTCTACCATATTATTCAATTTTACAACAAAATGGAACAAGTGTTTCAAATCACTTGTTCCTCCTCCAGTGTCAAAAAAGCTTAGTGAGAGTTGACAGAACCTAATGTTTTAGCAACTAAAATGCAACTGGCATTTATTGTAAGCATTCTTGTTAGTGAGATGGAGTGTGTGTATATTATGTAGCAAATGCATTAGAGATTCTGAATGCCTGGACTTATTTTGTCCTTCAGTATTCCAAAATGAGTATTTTTTTTAATCTAGGTAACTGAAATTTTTCTGACTTTGCTGTTACCTCAAACAGCTTGAAAATCTGTTGTGTCTCTAACTGATCTAATAGTCTGTGTTCTTGTACAGAGGAGAAAGTTTGGAGAAGGAACTTTTCCTAATGGCTTCTCCAGCCCCACCTGATTTCGCTTACATGGGAGGCAGAAAGAGGAAGCTCCAGGAGGTGTCTGTTTGGCAGCCTCGGGGCTGATGCATTATCTGGCACGGAGCAAGCAGTTATGTGCTTATCTGTCAGTATTTCCTAATGCTGACCATGTGAGTCTGCCTCCCTTGGCAACAGCATAACTCTTTTTCCATGTTTAGGTCTTCATTGTGCTTACAAGTAAATCACCGTAAGAGTTGGATGTGAGTATCTGCTGGAAGCAAGACAGGAGTCATCTAATGACAGGCTTCCATAAAACAGAAGGGAAATTGAAGTTGAAATCTATTAAGTGTGTCCTTGTTAGCTTGGGACATCCAGGGGACAGCAACAAACAAACTTGTACAGCTGTTGTAGACAATAGTGTGAACCTGATAAACAGATCAGTTTCAAGGCTTCCTAAGTTTGTTGCATTGAAGAATTGATTATCACTGGAGGGAAGGAGAAGAAAACCATGGGCTTTCCCAACTTGACCTGACAGCAAGTGTGGGGAGGGAAGAGCAGAGGGTGTATACATGCATACTGGGTGTTACTGGTATGATAAAAGATAATACTTCCCACTTGCAAACCTTGCTTTTCTTTAAAAATGTGACCACTGCTTCAGTGCTACGGACTTGCAGGAAGATTTGTGATGCACTGCACTATCTGTTTTTATGATCTTTAGGGATGGGGGTTTCTTGCTTGTCCACCCCTGGTCAGTGAGGATGTAGGTCCAAGCAATGGTGGGTATGTGGATGGGGGTTTAGAAAGTAGAATAAGGGTCTTCAGCTTGTGTGTGGGTAATCTAGATCTGTGTGTAAAAAAATCAATCTGGAGGAAGAAACCTGGGAGGAAAAAAGGAAAAGGTCCTGCCATGGTGTCCGGTGTATCAGATCTCAATTTAGCGTTAAACAAACAAGTTTCATAACAAAGGTATTTGAGGAAATCTTTAGGAAAAACTATTCAGCCAGGCTAAATAGTCTCCATCTTGAACCCTGTTTTGGAGTATGTTGAAGGTATCTTGCTACCTTGAGTTAACTTGGCTGCTAACTTGGTTCCTTCCACCTTGAGCACTGGGGAGCTGCTGTTGGCAGAGTAATTGTAACCCCCTCATTCTCAGTTTGAATATTTTTTCTTTTTTTTTTTTAACCCAGCATGACTAGCTTTGTTGCTTAATGTCAGAAACGGTTGTTAGCAATGCATTAACATCTCGTCTTTCAGAAGTTACACCCTGTCACAGCGTCATATGCTTGTTGGGACAAGCTGCACCGCTCCTCTCCCCGGGAGAGCAATCCCTTCCCCTGCTTCCGTCTCCCCCATATCCCTTGAATGGAGCCTGGGCTGTGCAGCAGCTGAGATACGGTATGTTTATTTAACTACGTTTGAGTGTGTCATCTTTGCTCTCAAATAACCATAGCTGCGTGGGATTTTTAGTGGCACTGGGAATAAGCCTCCCAGTTTGCTTTAACAGTTGTCTCCAGCTCGGCTGTGGAAGTACAGGGTGGCGGGTTGTGCTGTGTGGCAGACTGTGTGTCTGGCACTTCCTCTGCAGAGTTGTACTTGTTTGGCTTTGTTTTTACATATTGGTGGTGTTCTGCGGTCCTGTCCTCCTAAAATAAAATGTAGAGGGTAAAAAAAAATAAAAATAAAAGCTGTCAAGTAAGAACAGTTAGCCATGGGTGGGACTGAGCTGGAAAGAGCAGCCAGAGGAGAAACAAAAGCGAACGGTGTTAAATGAACACGGTGGGGAGCAGCAAGTGTGGAAACGCCGCAGGGAATGAACTGCCTGGCAGTTTATCCTTAGAAAGCTTCAGCCAGTGAGTCCAGGTAAGTGGAAGCTTAATCTGAGATTCCTAGTCCCAGACTGTGGCTGTGCTGAGTGTTGCTGAAAGTGTGTGGGGGGAATATCATGACTTCTGTGGCTGTTTCTTTGTCTGGGTAAAGAAAGCTGTTGTGCTATTCCTTTCTTGTGGAAAAGCATGAAAGTAGGCCTGGGAGATGTCTGCTTTCTCAACTGAGACCTGAACTGTGGAAACTGCCAGCCACCTGGGATGGGGAGCAGGGTGGGAGGCTGTGGTGTGAGACCTGGGTCTCCTGAGTGTAATGGTGCAGCTCCTACATGATGGGTCTTTTAGAGATGGGCCTTATGAAGAAGTAATTGCAGGCTCAAACCTCTGCTTTGAGCTGCTAGAAATTGCACTTAATGTGTTTGGGTTTTTTATTTCTGGTTCTGTGCCAGTAATTCTTGTAGCTGCAATCCAGCCTTTTAAGTCTTAGTACGAGCTATTGCCCAACTGACTGAGGTTTAGGTGTGTTGGCCGGTGTTGTAACAGCTGATTTTAAACAACAGTGGGCACACTTCACTCAGCGGTGGAGCACCTTCAGTGCACAGCAGGGAGGTAAGTTACTGGGGGAGGAGGAGGGTGAAAGACTACGGTCTGACCCAGCTGTGGTGTCCTCCACACCCTCCAACTGCAGTGCAGCGGGACCTGGATCTCACACCTGGGTTTTAGGTATGAGCTTCCCTCTGTGTGGGTTTGTAGCCTTGGGCTTCAAAGTGGTGCTGTACGGAACTGCCAGATGTAACAAGGAAATGGCAAATGAAGCTATCTGCAAAAAAATGAGATCCTTTCTCACAGGAGGAATCTTATTTGCTTTCTTGAACTTGAGAGAAGGAGATGGAGGTGCAGGGATCAACTCTAGCCATTTCCCTTTAGAAGAACATACTGGTGGACCCAGTGCAATATCTACTGGTAGCACCATTGGCTGTGCTGCTGAGAGGTTCCTGCAGCAGCCTGTTCGCCCTCATAAAACAAGGAGTCAAGTAGACTGTTTTACACAACAAATTGGAGAAAATAAGGAGGGAAATGGGATTTTTGTATCCTGTGAGCTTCATACAGGACAGTATGGCATGCAGTTATAAAATATACCATATGTGGGTATGCTGTATCTTGTACTAAAGGGCTGTTGCTGATGCTTTGCCAGGACGCCAAGATCATACTGTGGTTAAAATGGGTTTTTGCTGCCAATTTATTGTTTGTGCCTATGATCTTCCTCTGAAGAACTTGTCTGAGTGAAGGTGCCATCCTGGATATGGCATGACGGTAGTGCCAGGGATGTGCCACAGGAGTGTGTGTGCATGAATGCTGGATGGAGAGGAGGGAGATCTCTGCCTGGTGCCATCTCCAGCTGTTCCTCTCAGCACCTCCCCATCTTGTACCCTGGAGCCATCAAACCCTGAGGCCTCTCCCAGCTCTGGGGAAGGGGGCTCAGGGCAGCTCTGCCTCCTCAGGCAGGTGGGAGTGGAAACTCCTGTTGTGCAGAAAAAGATGGCTGATAACACGCCTAGGTACTGCTCTGCCCAAAGCAGCTGATATCTCACGCTTCTGGAAGAGAATAAAAGGTTTGGGAGGAGGGGGAGGTGGTGTCTGACTGGGAATTCTGTTGTAGATGAATCCTAACACCTGTGTGCAGCCTCCTTTCTTCCTCTGGGGCTACTACAGCTGTAAGAGTAGCTTCCCATCACCTCAGGCTGGAGGGATTTTCATTTTAATGCTGTGTATCACGTTCAGTCCCTGGTGTCACTGACGGGTTCTTGTGCAGGCCTTGCCTGGGCCCACACAACCCACACGCCATACCCTCTCTGAGCCCAGGCCTGTCCTGATGCTGGTTGTCATGTCTGGCCTGCCATGTTTTGCTGGTAGGCTTTGTGTGCCCTACCCCCAGAAGGAGGAGAGGCTCATGTGGAGTTAGCTCACCTTCACTAGCTTCTTTAACCTGAGAAATTCCACGTTTTTGTGATCGGCACCTTCATTTGTGGAATGTGAGAAGCTGTCCTGAGGCTTGTGACTTCAAATTCAGAGGTGAATTCCTTGGGGAAGAATAAAGGAGGTGGAAGATGCTTGTGCATAGGGAGAAAATTAATGGAAAGCTAAAAGCAAAGCATAACCTATGTGTTGCATTTTTTTCTTTTTGAGGAGTTCGAAATATCTGCTTGAAATACTTCCTTGTTTTAGTTGTCTCTTACCAGTTGTCTCTGGTGTGGTAATTCCTAGAGCAAATGATTGTGAGGGCTGCAATTCTCAGTCAAGAGCGTGGCCCTTCATTGCACAGGCCAGACCTGCAAATAAACATCAAAGCAAGAGGGGATTTGCACAGGGCAGTGCAAAGAAACCCCATGATGAATGTTTGATGGGTGCAAACCGTAGAGGAAGAAGCCAGGAGAACTGTTCAATGTAGTGTAAGAAGAGGTAATAGCCCAGAAAGCTAAGGAAGCAGGTACAGGACTGCTTTGGGCCTGCTCTGTGTTAGGGAGTTCTTTAGATAAAAATCCCTGCCAGGCCCCAGAATGTTGATTTGAGAAACTAAGAGTGTTTAAGGCAGACCTGCAGCTTTAAAGCAGATTAAGTTTGGAGCAGACATGCTGGTGGGATCCAAGGGGATGGACTTCTTTGCAACTTTATACAGCTCCTCAACACTAGCATCTCACTCATAGTGACTGACCTGTGCTGTAGGAAATACATGTGGACACAATTACAGGTACAAATATAACTGTTTCAGTTGTCTTGTTTTTCACTGTGATTGTGTTTTGCCTTAAACAGTTTTTCTGTGCTACATCCTGATGATCTGGTATTGTGCCCAACAAAGGTGTTGGGTAAGGTAATGGCACCTGACTTTGGGAGGAAGGATTCAGAGGTTTATTGATGCTTCTTTGCACCCTTTGGGAGGACAAAAGGTTTTGAAAGTTTAGCATTTGCCGTTTCAGTGTGCAATTATTTCAAGCAAGCAGTTTCTCTCTGGTTGTGACACCCATGTCCAAGGGGAGGGTGGGGCAAGACAGGAAGAAAAATTAAATTCAAACTTACAACTGTGCAGTAAGTTCTCAGTACTAATAACAGTAATACATTAGCTATGGTTTCATTACTGTAAAGCATAGCTCTCTACAGGATATTCTTTTACCTGCTACAACCTTCTGGCATGGCTACAGCTACCCTTTTTGTCTAAATAATACAGTTTAGAGTAATCATTTACTGCGATAAATATGTCCAGTGCAAGAGTTTAACAATATTGATTACAGGGAACAAAATCAGTTAAGTCGTGTGCTTACTTGTAGTGAATACCAGGCTGCAAGGTGGTGGTCAGTTGTTCTTCCAAACTCTGCTCCTGAAATTAGAATCCAAATTGTTTGTGTGAGCTGGGCAGGAATGTGCTGGTATTTACTCAAATTTTGAAGAAGATACTTAGCAGAGGAATGTGCTCTGCGTGCTTGCCATTCCGTTTGAAAACTGTGCATATAAAGTAAACCTTAAGCAAATATTTGGAGGGCCAGAGGGGCTTCAGAAGAACAGGATGTCCTCCAGATCTTAGGAAGAGCAAGCCATCCTCACGTACTCAGTTATGTCTTGTCCTCTCTGCAAGCTTCATCCCAGCCAATGCTGCTGCCTGGGTGGTTACAATAAACCTCTTTATTTCATTTTAATATGTGCCTGTGTGAGTACCTGATATTCAGAATGGGATTAGGAGAGATGAATTGCTACTGAAATTGGTAATAACAGAAAGCAAACCTGTCTGACAGCATCTTCCCTGTGATCTTCTGAGAGCAGGTAAAAGAATCCTTAATTAACTTTTTGCAAGGGTGGGGTAGTATTTTTGTTAAGAATTCATTTTGGAAAGTTACAGCATGAATTGTTGTTGCCTGAATTAGAGTAGCCTAATGAATTGCCATAAATTAGCTCCTAGCCTGTAGTGAATATGGGGTTTAAGGAAGAAAAGCTGTAACACTTGCTGTGGGCTGAAGGGAGGGAGCTGACTTGGAGAAACTTGTTAAAGCTGAGGTAACACAGGAGTGTGGTGGCTCATAACTGCTGTTGTCAAAACATTTCTGAAAGCTCTTTGCACTGCTTCTGTTTTGCTTTTTTTGTCTCCTGTCTGGGTGAGACACCTCAAAGCTGGTCAGAGGCTCTGGTGCAGGTGGGATGTGCATGGTTGCACGGGTTCCAGTTACTCCCTGAATATTTTATCTGACCAGTTAAACTCCTGGAACTGGCCCAAATCAGAAGCAGTTTGAGGCCTCCAGTGTTTTAGGTTCCAACTTTGGAAACTTTGCAGGTCACCTAGTTGCCTGCTTGTTATTTGTGTGCACAGCTGTATCAGACCTGGAGTAGTGGAAGCAGAGGTGTGTTGAGCTTGTCTTGCACAGTACCAAGGGCTTGGCACAGAGGCTGTCACTGCTAATTGCTGTTGTGACAGGAACATGTTTTCTTCCTCCAATAGTGCTCAAGCTGTCATCAAACTAGACCTGTGTCTTGGATTGCTGCAGATTCCTTATAAAAAAGTAGTCGAGTGATGGGATATGGAAGGTATTATGAAGCAGCGGATAATTAAATACTAAAGTCTGGACTAAATTCATGTTGTTCCTGAAGAAAAAGCCTTGATGGACCGTTCTGTCAGCTGCTGGAGCAATTAGCAATGGGGGCTTCTCCTCAGTAAGGGCTGTGCCATGGTTCACCAGGGGTTGCTCGAGTTGTGTCTCTTTGTTTCAGAAGATTGATAAGTGTGTCCCTTCACAAGTGTGGAGTCACATGCTGGCCAAGAGGGGCAAGCAGACTGCCACCACAGGGCAAAATAGTGCATTTTCATGCATATAATCTGATAGTTTGCATAAAACAAGAGGTGTGGGGTGGTTTGAGGGCAAGTTTGGAAGAGTCTTTGGAAGGCAGGGAGGGCTGGGGTCCCAAAGTGGGTGTCCCTCTATTGTCCCTGCCCAGAGAATGGATCTGGGTAGCTTTATCTGTGGGACAGAGCTAGTAAGAGACACTTTGCTTCCCAAGAAATCACTGTCCCAAAGTGAAGGTACTCCTTTTCCCAAATAATAAAGCCTCAGGAGGTTATTTGAATGAGAGGCAGCAAGCACCTGTCACTGGGTACAATTGCTTGGGAGGCTCAGCAGGTCTGCAGAGCTTACGTTTCAGTGATCTCTGTGCTGTTACATTGGTGCACCATGGAATTCATCTGCTTCTCATGTGAAATCCCTTTTGGCTTGGCCACTGTGAAGGTGTTGAAAACTGTACAAAATTTTAAGTCTCAAGTGAAACCTGTAGAAATGATCTGAATGAGTCAGGTAGTTTAATATCCCATCTCCAACAGCAGCCAGCACCACCTCCTTCAGGAGCTATTATTTCAAAAGCCCTGTATGTGTTGGGATGGTTTCTCCCAAGCAACTTTCATTCTCAACTCCCAGTTAGAAACCGGCTTGTTCAGAAGCATCCGAGTGGGCTTGAGTCCTACTCAAACTCCAGCTTACTTAGACCTTGCACTGCAGAATGCCAGCTATTGTCACATCTTTATACTTTTGACTTGCAAGAATTTTATTATGTGTGTTTGGTTTGCTGGAGGAGTGCAGTCTGAATTGCTGGATTTGGAGGGGGGGGGGAGAAGCTGTAGCATTGAATTAAATGTAGCAAGTATTTCTAAAGGCCTGATGTCTGAATGGTTTTAATCAGCACCATTTAAATACTCTGTCATTGCTTAGCAAACAAAGTCTTAGTTGGCTCACAGAAATGCTGAAAAACCAAACTAGGCAATACTTCTGCCAGGGTGTTCTTATCTTCCCAATGTGGTTTCTCTCTGTGTACACAAGCAGATGAAAATGGTGTGTGTGTAGGAGGAGGCAAGGGGAGCTCTTCTGCATGATAGAGGTGCTCGTTTGAGATGTCAGCTCAGAAAACAGCTGCCTGTCTGCAAAACAGTTTGAGGTACTGCTTCTAGAAGTAGCCCTGGGCGCCTCCTGGTTTCTTTCCTGTGCAAGTTATTTGGGATTAAGCATGTTTTGTGTGGGGAGGGTCTGGCTTAAAACAACAGCTGGGCAGAAAGGAGGAACATACACACATACATGCCCCTCCTCAAGATGCATCTATAAAGATTGATTTATAGAAGAGAAATGGCTAACATAAAGCTGGTCATGCGTTCTTAAAAATGCACGCACAGCTCTGCTGTGTAAACTACTTATTCTGCCCCTTGTTTTGACAGTCTCTGCACGTAAGCCTGGATTCCTCGCACGGCCATTACGTTAGGCAGAGTATCGTATTTGAGCTTGCCCTTTCTGCACCGCTGTCCTTCTTGCTTAGAATGAAATGGGAAGATGACAGGTCCTGGAGGGAGGGGTGTTACTGGGAGGTATAGCACATGACCCCTCGTTTGGTGGCCTTGGAGGTAACTGCTGTAGTAAACTGGCAGGCGAGCTGGGGCACTCCTGGAAGTGTTGGCAGCCTGTTACCTGGCCGCGGGGAGAGGACAGCCATGGGAGATGGGTGCAGCTCCCCGGATCCGAGTGCAGCCAAGCAGGAGGTTTGTATGACTTGGTGCTGCATGAAATGAATGCAAATAGAGGAGACAGAGGAGGAGGAATTCCCATATTGAAGTTGAATTGACAGGCAGCTACTTGTCCAATGCTGCTCTGTAGTTATAGTCACTCCTAGGTCTGAATAACAGACCTAGTGGTCTTGTCTGTCCCCCCCCTTCCAAAAGGAGGATGTATAAATGTAGACTCTGAGCCAGGATTAAGCCCCAGACTTTCTGACAATTATAGATTGGTTTGGGTTGGAAGGGACCTTAAAGATCATTAAGTTCCAACCCCCTGCCATGGGCAGGGACACCTCCCACCAGACCAGGTTGCTCAAAGCCCCATCCAGCCTGGCCATGAACGCCTCTAGGGATGGGGCATCTACAGCTTCTCTGGGCAACCTGTGTCTTTCACTAATTGTGTTAAGAGAAATTTCATTTAAACTGGTGAACACCTACTGTTGGGGTTTCGGAGGTTAGGATGCTCCATGGGGACCATACATCGGTGTGTGCAGGAATAACTGCACAGCTGCTCTCCAGGAGTTCCCATAAATCTAGCCACTTGTGCTGGGGGTTGTGATGGTTGCACAGCTCGTTGTGTAAGAGACTGTCTTCTTCCGATGTCCCTGTATTTCTGAAAGCAGATCGTTAAATGGAATATAAATTCTCTAGGCTTTCCAGGCACGTCGATGCTGTTACATGGGGATGCTGCCAAGGTGCTCTCACCGGAGCTGCTTAGCTCCAAACAGTTTCAGGTTTCACTATCTGCCTTTCAGGGTTGCCCTGAACAGATAAACCTGGGCTGCTGCTTCCACAAAAAGGCTGCTGAATCCAAATGTTATACAAATTTGATCAATTAAATTGGAGTTTAGGATCAAGTTTTTGAGAGAAGACTTTCAAATTTGAAATGGTATGCAGTAATAGCTATATGCATGTTTTTCTCTTTGCTTCTTTTTTTAGTAATTCAATGAGATGACTTTTTAATTTGTTATACATATCCATAGCACTGTGTGCAGCGTTAAGTACATTCTTGAGGAGTATCTGTTAAAGAAAATCTAAGCCAGCTCCAGAATAACAATCAACAACCCTAGAAAAAGTGATGTTGCTGCTTTGAGGGAGGAGGAATGATAGACCAGTGTCTGTGTCTTTGGTAAATTACACAAGGAGCTATTGCAGTGAGCAGGAAAACTGCTGTTTGCTGATGTTTCTGTGAGTTACGACCACATTATCCTGGTGTGTGCGTGCTGCTTCTGCGGATGCTCCCAGGCATGGCAATTGCTGCTGTGGGAATACAGCTTCTTTGGTGGCTCTGCTTTCCTGTGCTGATCTGCTCACTTGAAATGTTCCCTTTTGTTTTTCTTGTTGCTTACAATCTTAACTCTTATGTCATCTTGTTCCTCCTTGTTTTAGGCTCTCTGTTTTGGAAACTGTCACACAGTATTTTCAGATCAATCTTTCCCTCTTCACCCCCTGCACCCTCTCCATCACCATGTGGTCTCTGGGTCTTGGAGCTGTTTTGCTTCCTATGTTGCTGAGACAAAGGAAAACCCGCCTTCTGTAGGGCTGGTTTCTGGCCAAAACTGCCTTATTTAAAATCAGTGCGGGCACTTGCAAAAAAGGAACATCAAATCACAGTGTTTGAATTACTGCTGTGCTGTCACTGACTGTGAAGGGAAGAGCAAAAACATACACATACACAAAATTAGTTGATGTTTCCATGTCTGTGTTTACATAATGCGAAGGTTTATAGCCATGCAATGGGAACCCAAGGCAGGTAGGTACGATATATTTCCAGGGAGGTCTCTGCCAAGGGCAGGATCAAGAGTAATATCCTGCTTGTGTTTCTTAGGCTGCTGGCAGGGCAGAGCAACAAGGTCACTTGTTTTCCCAAAAGGGTTTTGTTTTATGAGGCTGTTTGTGGCACGTGTTCTCCCCATGTCAATGGGTATGAAGAGCAGGTTGTCCCTCCCTGGAGATTTCCTTGGCCCAGGAGGAGTGTCTGTGCACATGGTGGTGCAGGGAAGGGCTTGGAGAAAGGGAGGAGAGGGGCTTGGGGGTTGTAGGGCAGGTCCAAAAAAGCATGTAATAGCCCCTTCATTTAGAATAGGGCAAGGAATACAAGCAGCAGACAAATCTTGGAGCTGTTTTGTTTTTTTTAATGAAAGGGCCAGATATGTTTGTTGTGACAGAAAGTTTGTTGCTGCTCTGATTTGTTGATAATCAGGGTCCTTCACTCTGGCAAGTAAATAGGTTACTGACGTAGGAAACAAGTGTGCTAACAGCAGTAGAAAACGTATTTCACTTGTTCGTATGACCCTTCTTTTGGATGCCTGTGGCTGGGGCTATAGTATTTCATGGACAGGCACTTTATTTCTGGTTTGGGATATGAGATCCTGGCCTGGATGGATGAGCAGCTTGACAGAAGTTGTCCACTCAAGCTCCTGGGGACAGCTGCTTTGGATGGGCTGTAACATTCTCTTGCTGCTGTACCTCATCCCTCATTCCTTGTGGCAGTTGTACTTTCTTCCCCTGGTTTGCAAAGGGGTCGGCTTTCATTTTTCTCCTTTGTAGAGTTGCCTTTTATCCTCAGGTGCATCTTTCGAGGAGCCCTGGCTGGTTTGCCTGGGCTGTCCCTTAAGCATCCCTAGTTTAAGAGCCATTGCAGTACATTTTGCATTTTCAGCAATGCTAACAGGCCCCATACCTTCACAAAAGCAAGGGTAAATTATTTCAGAAGCCCTCCTAAAGCAGGGAATGTGATGTTTGGTGTGCCATCAAGAGGAGCAAGTGTCCAGCTGCCATTTGCTGCAGGGGTGGGCATAGCCCTTGCTCCTGGATCTGTGCCCCCCTTGGCAGGGGCACGGTGAGCGCTCGCTGCCACAGACTCTCTTTGTTCCTGGTTTATGGGACCTGTCGAACAGCAGAGCTGGGATTTGCTCTGCCACGGGTTTCTTCTGTCTACTTAATAGGTGCTTGTGGGCATCTAATAATCAAACCCAAAATGAAATGTGTAATGAGAAGGTAAGGTTGCAAACAGGAGATGTATGAGCTTTCAGCTATGTGTGCGTGGGATTCTCATCTCTGGGGATGTATGTTCATAAATGCCGTATTTGTTGATGGCACAACAGAGACCTAATTACAGGTCTGTTCTGTCACAGCTGTGCTGCCATCTTATACAGACCAGGCATAAATTTGGGTTTCCCAGGGGAAAATATTGTGTGTAATTATGTGTGTATTTTAATGTTACCCATGTAAGCTAAAATAAAGAAGAATTTCCCATCTTTTTGCTCTGTCACATCATCATGCCTGTCCTTTTCCCCCTGCTTCTTTGCTGGTAGTTGTGGATTTTTAATATTTTGCTCAAAATTTTTCTTTCCTATCTCTAACTTGAAGTTCTGTATTCATAAACTTTAGAGGGTGCCTTTTTGTGGGTCAAACGTGGAGAATCAGCAGGATTTGTACTTTTTGCGCATTGCATCTGCATGTCTCAAAAGCCAGCAAGTCATCTGACACTTATTTTTAGTCCAAATAGTATTTTTTAAAAATGTAATGTAACAATTTCCTGCAGTAACAGTGGTTTTAAATAGAACCCCCCCTTTGGAGCTACTGAACATCAAAGCTTGATGCCACCCAGGCCTGTAAAATAAAGTGGAGTGTGTGAGGGGGCAAATCTTCATGTTAAATAACAGCAAAAGCACAGCAGAGTCCCTTGAGTGTCTCTAATGCTATGTGATAGGTAACAATTTCGCAAAATAAACTTTTGGAATTTTTTTTAAAAGTACTTTATCTACTTTATCTCACCACCCGATTGCTGACAGTAACACAGAAAAGCAATACATGGAGTGAGCTCTTTTCTTGCTGCCCTTCCTCTGGTAGAGGAATAGAATAAACTCTATTTGGATTCATCTACCATATTTCTTACTGGGGCAAATGTTTAAGACATTTCTGTCTGCAGACATAGAGCCTGTCTGCAGTTACCGTGTGCATGAGCAGAGTACTTTAGTTGAATTTCTGTGGAGCTGTTTAGGACAGAGAATGGAGATGTGAGTTCAGAGCATGACCTTCCCCGAGACTGGTCATAGGGAGCATAATATTGCAATGCATGATCGTTGCATTAGCCTAATTACAGCATGCAGTCAAAAACAATCAATTAAAGCTATGATTTAATTTCTGTTTTTGTGCTCTCTTGGTTTTTTTTCCCATACCCTGACTTAAGACCTTTGCAAAGACCTTATTGAGCTGTATTGTTAGACGTGTAGCAACACCAGGTCAGGTATCTGTGGGGAACAATCAATTGCTCCTGGTCACCCAGCCAAGAGTCTGAGCTGGCAACATCTGAACAGATTTCCAACTTCCCAGCTTCGTCGCAGGAGCCAAGAAGTTGGCAGAAAAAGAGGGAAGATTTGAAGCAGTGGTACAAATTCTTACAAACTCAACTGCTGTGTATGTGTGTGGCTGGTACATGTAGCCAGGGCTCTGCAGGTGGAATTAATCTATACAGAACGAGGATCCCAGATTATGGTTTGCCCCAAAATCGGCACAGCACATCCTGAGTAGCCCCATTGCTCTTAGTGGGCTTGTGTTCAAGATTATCAAAATTTTACATTTCTGACTTGACTTTTTCTGGGACTCACTTGAACATGTCTGGATTTATTCACACTGTTTGATCTATTTTGTTTTAATGATAATGCTGTTGGAGTACAGCCAAAAACGTTCTTAAGGTTCTTTTCCTAAAAAATACTGCTTTATTTTTTTCGCAGGGGAGAAGGAATAACTCCACAAACTCGTCCTGTGCATTGCAGAAACAAATAAAAATGTAGTCATTCTATATCTCATTTTTTCTAAGTGATTTGAACCATCTAGTGCTTTCAGATAACCAGTGTGTTTGATCTTGGATTCTCAGGCCCCTCTGAAGGAGGGAATTGCATGTAAAAACTCCTATGGGACCAAGCAGTCTTTGGGAGAGTTGGTGCACTTAAGCAAGGCTGTATTGCTTCAGCGATGAAGAAGGTGGTGGAAAAATCTGAATTCTCCAGAATGCAGTGAAAATCTCACTGATTCTTAATGACAAGAGGCAATACAGTTAGCCTGGGCAAAGTGCCATGGCTTGGTGCCTACTAGTTAGTGGAAAATAAACAGCTTGAACTTTCGTGTCAACTTCTAAAGAGGGTAATAGGTGTCCAATTTTCTAAACTATTCAACGATGTGCTACATCAAAACAGTCACTTGTCAGAATGCGTCCTGAATTCATGACTCTTGACTATAAATGGTGTGGGAGTGCAAATCTGGGGATATTATCCAGTGGCTCAGTTGGTGTGAAGAATTAGTAGTTGAAAACCAAATCATGTTCATTGTCCGGAAAGTGGCCAGAAATGACCACAGTCTGGCCCACAGAGCTTTGATGAGAACTTCAGGTGGAGAGAAGCAAACTTGGCTGTTACCCATCAAGCTTATAGAGGTTTTAAAGTTCAGACCCTGACTGTTGCAATTAATGGAAAAACTTGTGTTTCTGATTAAAAACAGGGGAAAACTTACTGTGGCAAGAGAAGTCTGTGTGTGTAGATGTCATTTACATAATGCACTGTATCAAGACATCTACTAAATTGAAAGTGGCTTCCCCAGCTGCAGTGAGCCACCTTATTTTCTGCTATAAATAATGAATCCATTTTTTTTTTTTGTGGCAAAAGTAGTCCCTTTGGGGAAGACTGATCAAGGCCATTCCCAGGGTCTTGGAGCTTTTAATGTGTTTTGCAGCTGGGCTGCTTTGTGTCTTTTGTGCTGGTCCTCAAGCCCTGGCTGGCGGTTGCACAAGACTAAAGGTGTGCTGCAATTCTGGTGTGTGACACAGATCTAATGCAACGCCTTGTAAAGCTGTAAGAAAATTGGTTTGTGTCACATCTAAGGCTAAGGACTGGAGAAATCCGCAGGCAACTTCCCACCCATTGCTTCCAGTGGGATAAAAGTCTGCAGTAATCTTAAATGCCCTCAGTTTGCTTGTGTCAGGTGTATTTTACCCTTTAAAACTCCTGAAAGGATCATTATTTGTTTGGAGTTTGGTCCGTGAGGATTCATTCATGTTTGTAAAGCAATCTGTGATCTCTTACTAAGGTGAAGTCATGTTTCCTTATTGCTGTGAAAATGTAACTGGTATTGACTTTGAATGCAATAAGGCCTCTGCCAGGGAAGGCTTTCTTGACTCTGTTCTGAGGATAAATTGCTTTTTAGGAGCATTCTATTATGCGGGGTCAGGTAGGTGGGAAGAATCACTATTCTGGCTGGTGGTGTATTGGCCTGAGAAATTAGAAGTGCTCAAAGGAGCAGCAGTTGGAAACACAGTTCTGGCAGGGAAGATGTGGTGTTAGCCAGCAGGTCTTGCTGAGAGACAGCCTGAGGTCTTTTAGATTTCATTTAAGTATAAAGTTTCATGTGAAACAGTGGCAGAGGAGTGGTGAAGGCTCCAGGATGTGCAATGTGTGCTTCAGTCCGCAAGTGACTGGAGGCTGCTTTCAGAATGTGAGTGCTTCCACTGATAGTGCTGAAGACTGAAAAGCATGGCTTGGATGATTAGATGTTCAATTAGCGAAATTCAAGTGAGAAGGAACTGTTTCTCTTGCATGTTGTGAACAGCCTCAGCCAGTAAATAACAAAGCTTTTCTAGTTTTTGATTAAACTTGCTGAAAGTGAATGAACTGCTTGAGAGCACAGGAACATCAAAGTTACCAGGCAAAACTGGAACAGCCTCCTCTTAGAGTTGTTCCTGCTTTATTGTATTGGGAGTATAAAGGGAAGAAACTCAGGGTTTTGAGACACAAACCTACTTTCTGTGGAAAGATTGAGGAAGACCTTCTGTGGTAGTTGTGGTTGGCTTGGGCTAAAATTTATCACTTCTATTTGGTAGTCAAGACTGAAATTATTTACCGATGCTGAGGATATAATAATTCTTGGAGTAAATTAGATGCTTTTGCAACTGGAGTAGACAGGTACCACATCTGCAGCAGCTGGGGCTAAACCTGGTCCTTAAATTCTGTGGTGGAAAATTGGGGCTTAACCTGGTCCTTAAATTCTGTGGTGGAAAATTGTGTGGGCTGTATTACCCATAGGCATAAGTTGGAGTATCAGATGGTATAAGTGAGATGCCCTAATAAGTTAATGCCATCCTAATGATTTATAGCATAAGTTGGAGTATCAGATGGTGTGAGATGCTCTAATAAGTTAATGCCATCCTAATGATTTATATTAGCTAAGGATCTAGATGTTTTTTCTTTAGGCAATGTGGAGAACTGAGAAAAAGGAGAAGAGCTGCACTTCCAGGTTAGATGGCTGCTGGTGTCAGTAACTCAGAGAAGACACCTGCTCACCCTGTCCATGGGATAACATTTCTTCATGACCCCATCTTGTAGTATCACTTGATGCCTTGAAGTGTGCATCTTAATTACCAGTGTGAGCAGAGCCTATTTCTGCAGCTCGCAGGGAGCTGAGGAGTGCCTGCATCAGGGCACACCACCTGGTAGCTATTGCCTGAGCCAGGAGGGGACAAATCTGCCCAGATATTGCTCAGCTGCCCTGAAATCACTGGAAATGAGATGGATGCTCTGCATATTGATAAGTGGTAAAACTCTTGCCATGGTCTAAGGGGCATGAATCCATATAAATTGTCCCCTTACTCTTCCACCCAACAGTGGTATTAAATGGTGTAATACATGCAGTGAGCTGGGGTGTGTGTGTTTTGTCCCTTTGTAGCAGCACCACGTTGGCCACAGTGTGCTGGTTCTTTCAGTGATGCACTGCAGCATCTGTATTAGCCTTTCCAAAAGCTGGTCCTGACACAGCTGCACTGATCCTTCACCCTGGGGTGCAATGCTGTGCCAAAGATCTCCCTCTGCATCCTCTTACCCTGGGGCACATGGGCTGCAGAGTGGTGGGAAGTGCTGTGCTTGCTCATGGTGGTGGGTGCCATGGATTTTGCTGCTGTTCTCATCCTAACTTACTCTCCTACGCTGGTTCGGGGCTTTCAATACTTCCAAGTGGAATGGGCTGGATTTTGAGCTAAAATAAACATGATAAAGCTATTATGAATGCGATGATAGAATTTGCGATCCCACCATTGCTAGGTGGGTTTGAACAAGAGGGGGTGGATAAAAGTAGAACTAGTTTGTATATACAAAAAAAAAGCTGAGTCCTTTTCAGGACTATAAATCTGTTTGTCAAATTCATGAGTGCTTTGATTCAAGGCAAAGTCCATAAGATACTGAAAACCAGGCTTTCTGTTGTTGCCTTGAAATCAAAATGAAGCCAAAAATCACAGAACCGAATTAATCATCTTTGAGTTAAATCTTGCAAGTAATACTGTATAAACACTTCAGATCCAAAGGGGATTATAGTCAAATAGGAGAGGATGGAGGAGTTTAAGGATGTTCTGAATTGCAAAGCAGGCATTTAGAAAGCATTTCTGGAGCTGCACCTCTGGGCTGGGAGCACATGGAGGGAGGGAAGAGGTGGTGTTAGGGCAAGCAGCTGAGAGGAAATTAGACTTGGCTGAGCAGAACAGGAGCAGAAGGCCACAGGGAGAGGGAAGGTAATGGCCAAATGTCCATGGGTCAGTGGTGTCTTAGCACTTGCTCCATTCCATGTGCTACCTGTGCCAGGGGTGTTTCCTGTGCTTGGGTTGCTCAGTGGGCTTTGGGGTGTTCTCTGTTGGGTACCTTGGCTGAGTAGGATGGGTGCAAGCCCTGACTGCTCCTGCCCCCAGCATTCTTGGGCAAATGTCTTAACCTTTGTATGGATCTGTTTGCTCATCTGTGAAATGAGCACCAGCCACAGTAGGGAATTCAAATCAACTGATCATCATTAAGTACTTGGATGGCATTTTACTTTGTATCACTCTGTGAAATGCAGTGATTGTGATAGCAGGGGAAGGGGAGAACAGCCAACAAGTGTGTTTTTTTTCTAAGGAAGGAAGATAATTAGTGTATTGCATAGTTTTTAATGCTGTATTGGGACAGGTATCTCCAGAAAACCAAGTGCCAGACTCTTCTTTATAGAAGACAAATTCTTGTGTTCTTCATTCTCATTATGTCTCCAGTGGAGTGCACATGATTAACTGGTGGCTGCATTTGCCAAAGAACAGTAGATGAATCTGAAATCTTTATTATCCTCCCTGTTCAAGCACCTACCCAGATCTTATATTTGTTACAGAAATTATTTAAAATGTGTTTTCCTAGTATTTTGGAGTTTTTTTTTCCCCTGTTTGAAATGCTCTGACTTCTGTTACCATTTTTACCCACTGTGGCTTGTGGTGCAAGCTCCCTGCACAGTTAATTTCCTTGGATGATTTATTTACCAGTGACACAGCAGAGCCCTCAACATAGTAATTGCAATGACGTGATCGTGCAGACATCAAAGGCAGGAACCCCTGGTTTCTCATCTCCCTCATGCTGCTGCAGTCCTCCCACCTCTCCCTTTGTGCTCCCTCTTTGTTGCTTTAATCCTCTTGGGGGAAGGGAAATAAATATCTCATAACCAGATAAAAATTGGGTGAGTTCTGGAGCAGCTTTCTGTACATAAGTGCTTACATGGCTTCCTTTAGTCAGTACCAAAATGCTGTTTTGTTGTTACATCGCTTAGGGTGTTTGCTGTCACCATGTCCCCTCCTTGACCCAGTGCTTTAACTGTCTGTGTCCCAGCAAAGATGGATTGTGCTGGAGCTGGGCAGAGAACAGGGCTATACTGCCCACACTGCTCTTCCTGGAGATGAAGGGGGAAGGTGGGGTTGGGTATGTGGGGAGAGCCTTAGTTTGCTTCCTCCCCATCTGATGAGAAGCAGCTGGGTTTGCATTTCCAGGAATCAGTTGGGTCTTGTGGAAGAGGGGAAGGAGCCCACCCCTGGATGGGCTGAGCAGGACTCGGCCTCTGCAGGAGGAAGACTTCTGTGCTTTGGGCTGGAAGAGACCTTAAAGATCATCTTGTTCCACCCCCCTGCCATGTAAGATTAGAAAAATACATCTTGCAAAAGATCCACTGGATGAAGTGGAATCAACACAGGTTTTAGTGGGAAGGGATCTCAGTTTTAAACCTGCATCAGTAGAAATGTTGGTATCTCAAGAATTGGGCCCTTCACTGGTCTAAATGGGAGATTACTGGATGAAGTGGAATCAACACAGGTTTTAGTGGGAAGGGATCTCAGTTTTAAACCTGCATCAGTAGAAACTTTGGTATCTCAAGAATTGGGCCCTTCACTGGTCTAAATGGGACTGGAGAGCTCATCTCTTCCATTCTCTCTTGTTTATCTCTGTGCTCTGAGCAGATGTCCATCCTTTCAGCTCTGCAGCCCGCTGCGGGTGCTTCAGCTGGGAAGGTCAGTGGGAACTCTGGGAAGCTCTGGGATGCTTCTAGCTTGAGAACAAAATCCCTGAAGAACTTTGAGTTTTGGAAGCAGCTCCTCAGCAGGGAGCTAAATGTTAGTATGGGGATTAAGGACCGCTTGGAAGGAGAAAGTCTGGCAGCACAGCGTGTTGAACTGCTAAATCATTGCTTAAGGCATGCTGATTTCACTGGTTTAGGCTGAGACCATTAATTAACTTGTTTTATGTGTGTGCACATCTCACTTGAGCATCTTTCTGTTATTTGGGAGAACTACCAAAAGGGGGAAAAACAGAAGGGGAGAAAGTACTGGGAAACACGTGATACTTTTTCTTCATCTTTTGAGAAGCAACTGGAAGCTCCAGTTCCTGCTGAGAGCAGAGCAGGGGGGTATTCCTGCTCCCAAGATGATGTGCCCTGGGATTCAGAGGTAGCAGCTGATCCAAGGCGATGCACTTACCCCTTGGCACAAACTAGCTTTCTTCCCAGACAGCAGGAGCCCAGGCTGCTGCTGCTCCATTACATGCTAATAGTCTGAGAAATGAAATACAATTATTAGTTGGATTGTTAAATGGACCTAGAGCCTGCATCGGAGATCTCTTTCCAACAGCAGTTGGAGCATACAGTAACAACAACAAAAAAAAAGCTGCAAAAGCAGGATTACTGCAGGATTTTATTTTTTTTTATAAGCTACTTCAGTCTGGTGCAGGATGGGCACTGGTCTGAGATGTAACTGTGCTTCCAGCACTGAAACTGGCTTTTTGTGTTGTCAGATCCACTGGTCAGTGCTTCAGTTCCTCTGTGAGAAGAGAGTAGGGTCCATGAGAAGGTCTCTGTAGTGATGGAAGGGCATTTATGATCTAGCTTCAAGAAGGGTTTTCTATTTTGGCTTGAAAAGCCACTCTGACTTTCATATGCTGAAGCCCAGTACATCTGTCTCTGTAAAAAGGGTTATATCTGCCTTGGTTTGCTGTATATATACTGCAGAATCTGCTGCAGGAAGAATGGCAGATGGATGATCTAGAAACCAGTTCCTGGGCACTGGGATATGACTTGCAGCTGAAGTGATAGGGGTGGTTATGTCCCTCTGTATTACACCACTCCATGTATATAGGGCAGCCCATGATCTATCTGCTAAATGGATCAGGAAAGTGTTTATTTTTTTGAATGTTCAGAGAGCATCTGTTGTTTGTTTCGGTGGCCAGTCTGACCCAAACCATGACAGCAAGCTGGAGAATATGGTTCTTCCTATTTTTTTGGGTGGTGATAGGTAACTCTGTTGCAAAATATATCAGCTCTAACCCAGTCTTCTGAGAGGCATCCTCATAGTACATTGAAGCTGAATATTGCTGTGTAATTCAGCCCTAGACATGTCAAGTCCAGCAAGCCAGGTTCTGTTCTTGTTCTGCATCTGGCTGCTGAGTGCTTCCAAAGACACCGCAATGGTCATTGGTGTGTACTGGGAGGTCTTGGGGGCAAAGCTCCCCTCTGTGAGGGGATGACAACAGATGGGATGGAAGCAGCTCCTCGGTGGAAAATGCCTGGGACCTAGGTGCTTGTGAGCTTTGATGCAAGTTGTGGTGTGGGGCATTGTTCTTTGTCTATTAAGGAAACTGGTAGGACCCAGGGAGGAGCCATCCTTTAACTTCTTTCCTTGTAACAGGAAAAAAAGATTATGTTGGGAGGCAACTGCCCCCACCTTCTTCTGTGATGCAAAAAATATGAGGCAGAACTGTTGAAGCTTGACTGCAGAGCCATAGAGCAGCATGGAAACTGCTCTTCCCAGCAGGGAATGCATGGTGGGGTGTGGAGAGAGAGGGGGTGTTTGGTTGTAAGGGGTTTGTTTGTGCCAGAAGCTTGGCCATCAGTCTGGGTGAAGGCAGATGGAAGTAATTTTAAGGGACAGGAGCCAGCTGACAGTTGCATCTTGGTACAGAACAATTACGGGCTAGCCAGTCCTTAGAGGAAGTTTTTATGTCATTTAGTGGTTGGTCTGTGCCCTAAAAATAGGCTTCTATATGCCCTTACTGTACATGAGGTTTTTAGATACTGTTGCAGCTCCAGCCCTCCCTGGTAATGATGGAGGATGATGATCTCCATGATGTTTTACAGCTCTTGAAGGCTTGTGGCCCTTTGTTTTTGTTTTCTCTCCTTATTTTTTAAATTCTCAAACTCCTGGAGTCTTCATATTGCAATAGCTGCTCTCCCTTTGGTAGGTTTGTAGCTTTCAGAGTAGCTGAGGAGATCTTGGAGATAAGAATCTCAGAAGGCAAATGGAAAGAAGCCTGAATGGTGATAACTTTATAATGCATTTCTCACTGCTTTATATGTTCTTATCCCAAACAAAGCTTTATCTTTCATCCCGTAATTATGTGATTCCCTGCGGGCAACTTAAAGCAAGCTTTTGAAAGTGTTAATTTTATCTATTAGATGCTTTTTATGATCTCCAAGTGTAGACATTGGTGCTAGAAGGAAAGTTTTGAGGGCAAATTCCTATAGTTTCAGTAAACTGTACTATGAGAGTAGCTTTGAGCCTGTTTAACCGGATTGTCCACATTTGCATTTGTAAGTGATATGGTTAAGTAATGTGCTGCTGGAGGGGGGTGCTTCCTCTTCCCACTTTCCCCTTTGGTTTAAGCTGAGTGTATTTCTTCAAAATCCTCTTCTTTTGCCATTTTTCGCAAAAAGTGCTAAACTTTCCCTATACATCCTAAAAAATGAGCAGAACCCACGTCTGAAATCTTGTTTCCTCTTGGGACTGATATTTTGCATTTTATACTGTGTTCATTTTTGTTTGCTTGTGATCGTCTAGATCATACCATGTGTAACAGTTCCTACTAAAAGAAAATAGACATCAATAGGTGGTGGTGGGGAATAGATGTTTTTCTAGGCTGAATTAAATTGCAGCTCTGTAGGACAACACTTGCAGAGCAGCTCAGAGATGTGATTCAGGGTGCAGTGGTCTGTCAGATGGGTAATTACAGAAACCATGTCCCCTCACTGCTCCTAGCTGCTGCTTAAACCCACAGCCCAAGCTGGTACGTGGCTTTTCCCGAAGGAAAAGGGGAAAAGAGCAAGCATGTGAGCTGTAGGCTAAAGTGAACAGATAAAAGAGGCTTTGAAAACAGAAGGGACTGGTTTGAATCAAATCCTGGAAGGGGGAGTGAAAGGAGTAGGGGGCTCGTATGCATGGGGGATGACTCACTGCTGTTGTCATCAGGGTCTCTTCTTCCAGGATTAGTGATTATTGCCCAAGAACATGATAGTTTATCAGAATCCAAATTGAAGACAAAGTCTCCAGCTGGAGAGTCCATAGCAAAGGTGCAGGGTGCTGCCTGATGTCACCTGGTTTCTCCAGCAAGGTCCTTCTGCTGCTTGTGCCAGGGCTGTGGCAGAGCAAGCACTCAACATTCTGCAAAGGGTCCTGTGGGCTGTCAGGGGCTGAAGACTTGCCAGCCTTGCTCATCAGAGAACTATAAGCACCAGGAACCCCGGGGGATTGCATCAGGGATTAATTTGGCTGGTGCAGAGATTTAGAAGTGAAACTGCTCTGGTCTTGTTTGGAGAGGAGAGCATCTCTGTTCCTGGGGTGCCTAATGCTATGGGAAAACTACATTTGGAGGATGCTGGGCAGCTGAACCTTGGCACTCTTGTGTCAGTCTTTCCTTCCTTTTGCTCCAGTAACTGTGAGTCTGGGTACCTGGTACCTTGCTACTGCAAACTGGCCCATCCCATGGGTATTACATATGGATGTGTGCTGGGGAGGGACCCTACTGCTGCCTTCACACAATCCCCAATCCTGCACGGGCCCCTCCTCTCCCTGAACTGCAGCATGGCTTTTGGGTGCAGCTCCTCATTGCTAAGTCTTGTTAAATCCAAATCTTGGTTTTGTGGTGAGCTTTTTATAACCAAACCAGAGGAGAGCAAGGCTTTGTTTAGAATGGGGCTTCTTAACAGAAAAAGATGTGGAAGCGGATGCCATAGGGAGACAGCGGCAAGTGAGAAAATCACTTGAATTCACCTGAAATCACTCAAGTCCGGTTTTCTTTCCTTGTCAAGAGCTGGTTGTCACTAACCCAGGGAGCTGGGAGTGCTTCTGCTCTGCTTCTGCTGAGCCCGGGTCTGTCCCAGCCCTCACCCCGATAACTTCCCAGCCTGCGTGGAAGGAAACAGCTCATAAATACAAGGCTGCAGCCCTGGGCAGGAGGTTTCCCAGGGCAGCCATTCTGGCTCTCCACATTAAATCTTCCTGTGCTGGGAGGAGATAAGCATTTGGAAATGCAGGACCCTGAGCAACTCGTGCCAAGCCCCCGTTTGCAGTGTGCAAGGCTGGGGGGTGCCCTCTATTTGCCTTACATTTTAGGACAGGGGTTGCTTTGCATAATTTGTTCATTGCTGATGTGGCTGGTGTTAATGGGAGCTTTTGTGGTGATGCTGTGCCCCAGGCCACTGACTCCTGAGATGATTTTTTTTCTCAACAGACAGGAAAACCTGTCCCCTTACTGGGCTCCCAGCGTGTCCCTGTGGGCTGTTTTGTGCAGCTGGGAGTAGGACCAGCCAAGGTCTCCCACCCTGGAATGATGTGGGAGCAGCTGGGATGTGGCATTTTCTTCACTTAGAGTGGGTCTGTGTATCTATGAGCTCTTGTTGCTGTGCTGTAGATCCCCCTCTTCTCCCCGATTGTTGCAGGATGCTCATCCTGAGCAGATGTAACTTCAGTACTTTTTTTTCCCCATGTCTATTTTTCTTTAAAAATACCAAAACAAAAACCATCAGCAAAAAAACAACCCTAACTCTGGTTGTGTCATGTAACAGAAGAAAGCAGGCGTTGTCTGGTTAACCTCACCATCGCTGCAGATTTGTTCTGTGCCTGAATAGAAAACATCGTTTGAAGAATATAAAGCTACATGACAAATAGAGCAGAATCATGGCTCTGCAGGAACATGGGTTTTTCCTCTCCTGGAGGAGAGAGAACGTGGCAAAGACTTCAAATTGTGCCGTGTATCAAAACAGCCTCTTTAGAAATTGTGTTCAGCAACTTGAGCCAAGATCCTTGTTGCCTTGCAGGGTGCTGCAGATTAATGCTGGTGCAAGATTGGGCTTTTACTACAGTCTCAACCTTTTAATTCAAATAACGTGGAACAAAAAGGGGGAATTAGTTAAAAATAACAACTCTCAGAAGCCCAGCTTGTCTTTTTATTAGACTTGTCCTCTCTTTCTCTGCTGCTCTGATAAGAAGCATATTCTCCCTCTGGGATGGAATGAAGAAACTGGGATGAAACTCATTTGTTTGGGCATTATGTGTTAATTAATTTCTAACACTAATCCCTTCCCCGTATACAGTTTCTTTTTTCTTCTGGTTTTTAGATAGTAGAATACAGTCCTGTTGCAAGGAGATGTTGGGCAGGTTTTCCTTTGTTACAAAAGGAAGCTGTTGACCTCAGGGCTGGGGGAGGTTTTGCCTGTGCAGCAGTTCATTTTTGGGAAGTGGGAGGTTTCCAGAAAGCCCATCCACAACATGTGAAACTTCAGAGTCACCTGAAACATTGCCTTAACCCTCAACTGCATTGCAGCCCCTTGCTGGTGTGATTCCCCTGGGAGCAAGGTGAAGGGGGTGCTCCTATACTGGGCACGGAACCACTAGAGTCGCTGCTGTGTAGTGTTTTTAGTGGGGAAAAAAACTCAACCCCAAAAAGTACATCTTATATAAAAAATCTTTTTGGAATAAACTGAAATAATCTTCAAGCCTCTGGACAACACGGGCTGGTTTTCCTTTTGTACCCAGACTTTCCTAGGCCTCTGATAGAAGAAATTTTGTTTAAGTGGTCTCTTTAAAGTGATGGGAAGTTTGCCATTCAAGCGGGGGAAGACATGGACTCTCTCTCTGATCTTTCAGTGATTTAGTGATTTTTATATTGTTCTCAGTCTTTTCACTCAGCAGTTACTCTTGGCTGCCACTGCATCCTGCTTACTTAGCTTTGTCCATTCTTTCAAAATCAATATGTGCTGCTAAATTACTGGAGTTGGAGGATAAAATAAAAAAAAATCCAATCCGAGATTTAACATATGAGTGTTGGTTATAAAGTGTTGGGATGGTCTTTAGTTCAAATTGGCTTTCTTTATAAAAAAAATCCAATCCAAGATTTAACATGTGAGTATTGGTTATAAAGTGTCGGGATGGTCTTTAGTTCAAATTGGCTTTCTTTTTCTTTTCTAATTTATATGTAAGTGTCTGTATGAGTGAAAATCCCTGTTCAAGGAGAGGTGAAATGATGATAGGCAATCCTGGAAAAGGGCTAATTTTTTATTCTGTCCAAGTATCTAAGCTACTGCAGGTGACTCGGGCAGTGACTGCCTCATGAGCCCTTTCTCATGGTGTGATTGCTCTGGGGTTGCTTTCCAGTAACAGAGTAAAGGGTGACCTCTGTCCTCTTGATTTGCTATGATTTCAGGTGAATTAAGGGAGAGACTGGACAAAATGTGTAAGAAACAAATCCCAGCTTGCCAACGTGCTCTTAAAAATACACAAGGCAGGAAAACATCAATTGCAGAGGGGCTGTGGACTGTGGAAAGGACTGATTTCTCACAGGGAATTTCTTGGCTATGGTGTGTTTCACTCTTGAGATGCAAGGAGACATTTGGGATCTGACATAGAGCTAAGTGCAGAATTGGACCTTATAAAATAAGGAGGAAAATTGTCCTGAAAAAAAAAATCCAATATTCTTTTTCCTATTATATTCTTTAATATTTTAAATTATGCTCCTTTCTAGCCTGAGAGCAATTTTCTGTTAGATATTAGTTCCTAAAGACTTTTAGCTATAACAGAACTGAATTTAGTCACTTAAAACATGGAGCAGAACTGATTGAAAGGCAGTCACTGCTAAAGTGAGCTGGGGTTGCCCATGGAGCTGTGCTGGGTTCCAGCCCCAGCAGAACTGTCTGTTGGCCTTGGAGGGCATGGAAGTGACTCCAGTAAGCTTTGGGTCAGGCTGCTGGTCCCTCACATAAAGAACATGCTATCAGAAAAGGGTCAGTTGGGAATATTTGATCTAATTAACTATTGATATAAGCAAATCAGTCCCATTGGAGATTATTAAAGCCTGGTGAGAACTTACACTATCGGCCTTAAATCCCTATTACCATGGTATTTCCTAATAGGATAATAGACTGTTGCCGTACAAAGACAATTACACCCTGGTAAGTATTTATCAAGAGAATAAATAGTTAAAACAGAGTAAATCCCCCCAGACTGTTGCTGTATGAAGACAATTACAACCTGGTAAGTATTTACCAAGAGAATAAATAGTTAAAGCAGAGTAAATTCCCCAGAAATGGGGTTTAGATTTCACTGTTTCTGGCTGGTGTGACCGAGCCCAGCACCCAAGGCTGTGCATATTCCCATGTGAGAGGGGGACTTTCTTGACAGGTTGTTGGTGCTACTGATTCATTGATTTATATTTGTCTGGTTTAAGCAAGAAAACAAAAATATGGCTTGTCTCGGGGGGACTTTCTTGGGGAACAGGGGGATGTGCTTGTGGTTGTTGGTGCTGCTGATTCATTGATTTATATTTGTCTGGTGTAAGCAAGAAAACAAAAATATGGCTTGTCTCCAGCACCCAAGGCTGTGCATATTCCCATGTGAGGGGGGGACTTTCTTGGGGAACAGGGGGATGTGCTTGTGGTTGTTGGTGCTGCTGATTCATTGATTTATATTTGTCTGGTGTAAGCAAGAAAACAAAAATATGGCTTGTCTCTTTTTTCATGAATTGCTGGTGGTTTTTTTTTCTCTGTAGGTAGCTGAATAACTCACTGCCTCTGTCTGCTGGGGTCATAGAAGAAAATGGAGAGGGTTTAGTGAAAAGCCTATATTGTTCACTAAGTATTGGCACTTTTATGGGGAAAACCATCAAAAGTTGTGTTGACTATTGGAGCTGGTGATCTGGTTTGTGCACTCAGCTCACTGCCTCTGTCTGCTGGGGTCATAGAAGAAAATGGAGAGGGTTTAGTGAAAAGCCTATATTGTTCACTAAGTATTGGCACTTTTATGGGGAAAACCATCAAAAGTTGTGTTGACTATTGGAGCTGGTGATCTGGTTTGTGCACTCAGGGCCCTGGGAGCAAGGTGTGTACCTCTGCTCAGGTGTCCAAACCTGTGTCTGAGCCACAGCATACATAGGGTTAATAAGAGGGTTGTTTTTTTTTTTTAACTTCTCCCTCACTAGGCTATCAGATTCTATGGTGCTATTTATATGTTTACATTGGAGCCCTCCAAGGCTGTGTGTGGTGAGGTTCTGGGCTTGCAGAGGTTTGGGGTGGTGGAGCCCAGCCGTGTGCTGGCTGCCCTCTAGTGAGCTGCTGTCCACAATAAATCACTGCAGGAGCTCTCCGTCCACAGCCTCTTACAACTTGTGATCAGTGTAATCCCTTTTAATCTCTACCCGACGATGCTCCGTTTTGCTAAATTGTGGATTGTCTGGTGTAAGCAAGAAAACAAAAATATGGCTTGTCTCTTTTTTCATGAATTGCTGGTTGTTTTTTTTTTTTCTCTGTAGGTAGCTGAATAACTCACTGCCTCTGTCTGCTGGGGTCATAGAAGAAAATGGAGAGGGTTTAGTGAAAAGCCTATATTGTTCACTAAGTATTGGCACTTTTATGGGGAAAACTATCAAAAGTGGGGTTGACTGTTGGAGCTGGTGATCTGGTTTGTGCACTCAGGGCCCTGGGAGCAAGGTGTGTACCTCTGCTCAGGTGTCCAAACCTGTGTCTGAGCCACAGCATACATAGGGTTAATAAGAGGGTTGTTTTTTTTTTTTAACTTCTCCCTCACTAGGCTATCAGATTCTATGGTGCTATTTATATGTTTACATTGGAGCCCTCCAAGGCTGTGTGTGGTGAGGTTCTGGGCTTGCAGAGGTTTGGGGTGGTGGAGCCCAGCCGTGTGCTGGCTGCCCTCTAGTGAGCTGCTGTCCACAATAAATCACTGCAGGAGCTCTCCGTCCACAGCCTCTTACAACTTGTGATCAGTGTAATCCCTTTTAATCTCTACCTGACGATGCTCCGTTTTGCTAGATTGTGGACTAATTAGTGTGTTTTAAGCCGGGTAGGGGGGATGTGTGTTAAATCTTGCACATCTGGAGAGTATCACTGCTGTGGGAGGTGCAAAGGAGCAAACCTCTGCATTTCCACTGGCAACGGGGCTGCTCCAGCCCCTGCCCTATGCTTTTTGGTAGCGGGGGGGATATGTGTTAAATTTTGCACATCTGGAGAATATCACTGCCGTGGGAGGTGCAAAGGAGCAAACCCCTGCATTTCCACTGACAATGGGGCTGCTCCAGCCCCTGCCCTATGCTTTTTGGTGTGAACAGCAGCATTGCTGGGGATCAATCTTGTGGAGGAACTACTGGCTCAGGTGAATGGCAAATCTTAGCACCAGATTACTAGCCATATAATAAAGTTGTAGGGTGGCTTTTAACAGCTGCAAGAGTGAATCAATGGGCTGGGGCAGTGTGTGCCCTATGCACAGGGTGCTGTGTCTGGTGGTGAGAGCCCTCACTGGGGCTGTGTTCTGTCCTCACCCCAGCTGTGCTCCCCCACGGGACAGGTAGCTGGCATCCCTCAGTGCTAACACTTTCATTTCTGCTCTGGGAAAGGTTTTGCTTTGTTTCCATAGGGGAGAGAGAGACACCTCAGGGTGGGCCTTTTATATCCTGTATTTCTCTGGCTGTTTGTATATTGAGGTGATTGTGGTGGGTACCTCTGTGGAGAGGGTTAAAACTGGTACAAGTCCTGTCTGACAGCTGCCATTGTCATTGTGATCACTAGGATTCAAAACACAAATAATAGGTGGTTGGTAACACTGAAATCCCTGGGGGTGCTGCCCAGGCAGTGCGTCTGGCAATCTCTCCAGGTTTGAGTTTTACACGTGAGGGTCCCCAAAACTGTGGGCAACGTGTGCTGCAGCCTGCTGAGGAGAACAGAAGATCTCAGCAGTGTCAGATGGTTTTAGTGATAGTTTGCCCTCTCTGAAGAGCAGGTGTGTAGATGCAGAAGGGGCATCACAGCAAAATTCACCCGGGAGGCAAATTGGATGGATTCCCCACATGAGAGAGGGCTTGAAACAGGCGCCGGTGCCCTGGGCTGTTGAAAGACCGGTCCTGCAGCAGCAAAGTGCTGCTGTTTTGAGGAGCTGCTCGTAGGGGATACCTCGGGGTGCAGGGGGAAGGATTGGGTAAGAGGGGTTAGAAGAGCTTAGTCAGGATGTTTGTTTAAAGGATCTGCTTCAGCCTGACTCCTGTAATTAGGTAACAAGTATATTTCTGTTCCTTGGAAACACTTCATTCATTAATCTAATGGAGGGGAGGATTATGCAGAGATGAACTTGAAAGATGTTAAGCAAGGTTGGGTTTGCATCTGGAATGAACTAAGGCATGCAGCAGTTGTAGCTGCTGGAAAGGGGGGAGTGGGGGGTTGTGTACCAGAAACATTATCAGGGAGCCATGCTGCAGCCCAATCTGTGCACCAGCGTCTTGGCCATATACCTGGTTTCATCTGCAGACAGTTTGCTCTTAGCAGGCTCGAACAAGGAGGAGGTTGTTCTGTGTGACTGTAAAAAAAATTGGGAAAATTGATGCTCTGTCTTTACTGTAGTATCCCAGTGAAGGGACTGGATAAAAGGCAAGGTGATGAAATCCATATGTGGTAGTGGGAAGTGAGGATTAAGCATAGACAGAACCAGAGGTATGAGTTGATAAAGGCTTCTTGTAGCAAAGCAGTCCAATAGCATGCCGGAGTTGTGCTCACATGGAGATGTTTTAAGATACTTTAAATTCTGAATGTTGCACTATCCAAGCCAAGTGCTCTGGACTGTTGGCAAGCCAGCAGCTCCTTTGGGAGTGCTGACTTTACACGTATCCTCTAGGGATGCACGGTGAAGTGGGTGAATCTCTCCCCAAAGAGCAACAGTTTGCAAGTAGAAGGCAGTGGTGGCTGAATTACAGCAAAGCACAAACAGGAACGGGGCTGTGATGATGAAGAATGAGACATCTAATACCTCGATTTCTCCCTAGGAACTCATTTGGTTGCGGGGAATGAGGAAAAGTGACCTGAGGTCTGAGCTGCTTGAGAAGACCTGAAGAGCTGAAGCCCAAGTGTGCTTCCAGCAGTCATGGGGGAGTCCCGCAGCCATGAACAGCACTGGCTCCTGCGCTCACTGGTGCTAAATACAGCCAGGCTGGTACCAAATCAGCCTTTTCCTCAGCACAGAACCACGTCAGCCAGTTACTGTGTGCTTCGGTGCATTCCTATGGCACATCCCATACGCAACAAAACAGCTACTGAAACCTGCAGCCGTGGGAATTGAAATATTTAAGGCATAAGAAGGGTGTCATGGGTTGTACTTCTAGGTCAAATGAAACTTACTTGAAAGACTCCTGGATCCTTTCCTTCCATGGGAAATTAGGAGATGAGAGCAGGTCATTTGTAAAGTCATGCTGGTTGTCTTGATTCCTTATAAACTGAGGGATAGATGAGGCTGGAGGGGAGAGAAGTGGAAACAAGACCCTCCCCATTTCTGACTCTAGACAGTAAAATTTGAGCTGTGGAAGAGGAGGTGCTTTTATATGTAAAAGAAAACCTGGGAGGAGGAAGAGCTTGTTTTGTTACAACTTTGGCATTGAAGTTTTGGGTTGTTCTTATTTTCGTCATCAAACATCCCTTTTGAAAATGGTTGGGTGAAAGCTTTAAATCCTATGAAACCACTCTTTTTTTTTTTTTTTTTCTTTCCAAGCTGGGGCAGGAGCAAACACATGACTTAAACACCTCCTGTGCCGAGCTGGCCTTCAGTGTAGACAGCAACAGGCTGAACCAGTTTGCTCATTGCTTTGTCTCCTGACAGGCGCTCTCTTGTCCCGAGCACCCTGGGAGGTGCTTGGTCTCTTCTCCCAGCTCTGCAGGAATTCCCCTGCCTCCAGCCACCAGCTTGGGCGCCGCGGTGTGTGGCCAGCAGCCTTCGACCAGCACCAGCCCACAGAGAAGGCTTTGCAGAAGACTGGAGCTGAGCTTGGGGGACTTTATACAGAGTTAAGGAGAGGTTTTTATGGCGTGTGGCAGAGGGTGAGGTGTGCAAGCAGCTTTCGCCTCCAGAAGGTACCTGTCTTCTGAGTTTCAGGTGAGAGAAACTTGTTTTGAGTTGAGAAGTTGAGTCGCTTGAGCCTGGGAGGCTGTTATTGCCTTTTGAGTTGGGGGTGTGTGTTCCTGCTGTCGGTAGGGTGCTCCTGGGAGCTCGGATCAGAAGTGACTGAGCACAAAGGGTATTCAAAAGCTTATCCCGAGCTTACTTTGTGTGGGTGCTGCCAGCAGGAGACCCTCTCCTGGTGCACTTCCTGATGCCAGGCTGGCTGGTGGGTCAGACGATCATTTGGACACATGGATGTTGAGGGGATGGAGGCTTAACCATGTGGGGATGCTGGTTCTGCCGTGGGCTGGGTGCTGGAGCCTGTACCCAGACCCTCACAGCCCGAAAGCTGTTTGCTACTGCAGCAGCAGCCAGTGCTGCTCCAGGCTGTGGTGGCCTTTGTCCTTGGTCTGAGCTGCTTTGCAGGCAGAAGAGCAGGGATTTGGGGCAAATTGGGGGTTTGGATTTTACTCTGTCACCTGCCAGGTCTGTGCTTTAGCAATAGCCCTGTACCCATTTGAGGGAGCAGCAGGATGGGGCAGCCTGTCCTCAGCTGAGTCCTGTTAGGGCTCTGCACCCCCTCTCTGGCAGGGATTTTACTGTCGCCTGCTAGGTCTGTGCTTTAGCAATAGCCCTGTACCCATTTGAGGGAGCAGCAGGATGGGGCAGCCTGTCCTCAGCTGAGTCCTGTTAGGGCTCTGCACCCCCTCTCTGGACGTGGGCACCCACCAAAACCCCCTGGGGATGGACACCTCTATGCCTGCTCTGTACTGAGCTCCCTGGTGTTTTGGTTACTGTTTGAGGTCTGCTTGATATGGATAGATGCAAGAATTTGGAAGCTCCCTGATTAACAGCTGAGATTGTTGTGTGTGCTTGTGTACAAGTCCCTTAAATTTCAATTTAAAAATGTGGAAACGTTGGCTGCTTTTCTTCTTCCCCTTCATCTATCATAATGGAAAAACTTGCAGCAACCCTCAGAATATTTAGAAATGAAATTGCTGATATAAATGTGCTCTGGCATGAGGCACAAACAGCTGGAAAATGTGCTTTCTCTGGCAATATGTTAAGGATGGGTAGCATCATCAAGGGCTATTCACTGAAGCTGGCACTGTGAGCTCATCTTGTATGTCAGAAAATAAATGATCTGTCCCCATCCTTCGGTAGGGTATATCCCAAATGGGGTATAACCCAAATTTGCAGTCGGCGGGTGGCAGATCCCTTTCTCTGGTGACAGACGTTCTGCCTGTCGGCTCAGCCGTACCTCGAAAGGGATATGCGAGTAAATCCCTGCTATGGTAGCTGGCAGCAAGCATATTGAGAAACAGATGGTGCTGTGCTACAATTTTACCTGCTGTAAGGCCATTGCATAATTTAGCAATACAGAAACATGAGTTGTATTCCAGTGGCTGCTGCGTTCTTGTGGGGTTTTTTTTCTTTGATTTAACAATCAGCAGGAGAAAAGGGGTAAAAGATATCATATGTAACTTCTTTTATTATTATCCCCAAAGGATTTGGAAATGTAGCATCCACTAGATTTGTTTCTGAATCCCTGAATTTATTTCCCCCCTGCCATTTCTGTGTGAATCCTAGGAATGGGTTGAGTCGTGATGTATGTGCTGAGGGGGTTGCTGCCTCTGGGAAGGGGCAGATGCCCCTGTGTCCTGCTAAGGACAGTTAATGCTACAGATGGACAGGGATGGAGAGAACAGTGCTGTGTAGGGGAGGGACAGTCCTCTCTGTGTCCCTGCCTCAGAGCTGTGCCCCTATTGAGAGATGTTATTCTCTCTACAGGCAGCCTATGGTACATTGGAGCCCCTTTCAGTCTACAGTTGTGCTTTCTCTACCCCAAAGACCCTAAATCTGGAGTATTTCCCACCCTAAAGCTGCTGCCTCTGTGCTGACATTTCCTCCAAACATTTTTCCCCTGAATATTCTTTTTTACCTGCCTGAAGGATGAAAAATATATTTAGGATGTAGGGGGTGAGAGGCATACAGCAACCTCAGCTGTGGTGGATGCTGAAGATGGGGCAGGACCTGGTGAGCCACCAAATATCCCATAGTCTGCAGTGTCCCCCACTGACAGGGGCAGGTGGATGTAAGGAGAAGGAAGTTTGGCCCCTCTGTTCCTTCTGTGGCTTTTCAAAGCTTGAGAAACAGGTAGATGGGACAGGAGGTAATGCAATGGGGTGTAGCAAGGCACAGTCAGCAGTGGCTGGAAGTCCTTCTCCTTCGTCCTGGAGGAAGAGGAGGACTGGGTGCTCTGATTTCCCTGAGCTTGATGTCCCCCAGCCCCTTCCCTTCCAACCACATGTGCAGGATTGGAGCAGGGCTCCTGGGAAACGTCCTCCAGGACAGGATGGCATGACCTGCTGAAAAAGGCAAGCAAAGGGCTTTTTGTGCTACAGTTTTGCCCATTAACCTGAATGAGAATAGCAGTGATTTTTTTTTTTTTTTACAAAAAAAGTCAATTTGATTCTCTGACCACAGAAAGGGCCTAATATGAGCACTCCAGCTCTGTTTCCAAGCATCCTCTTCCTGCTCCAAATGGCTTCCTTTCCTTGGCTAAGCTCTCATGTCCTCTCCAAGGAGGATGGGGAAAAAATGCATTATAATTTTGCAGTCTTGGCAAATGAGGAATCACGCCCATGAAAATAAATACCCGTTAATTAGGGCCATGAAATGCTGATTGAATCACAGCTCTGATAATGGCAAGGGCAGTTTGCAAGTCTGCTTTATGTCCCAAAGGGGAAAAGGAAAAAAGAAATGAGACTTGTTTTTTTTTAGGAAACCATTTCAGCCACTCCTATCCATCTATTTAAAAGTTTCTCTGCCAACAGGTACTACTCAGTTACTGCGTTGTTTCCACTTGAAGTACGAGGGGGAGACTGAAGTTATTGCCTTGGGTAATTGCTAACAAATGCTGAATTCTCATTTGTGCCCATTATAGCAGGAGTAACTTTTTTAAAGCACACGAATGGTCTCCGATTGACCCCCACCAGAGAATTTGTTGTTGCAGGACGGCCAGAAGAGAGATGAGGAAACTGTGGGGAGCCTGGCTGGGTAAAGCCCTGCTCCCAGCGTGTCTGCTCAGCTTCTCTGCGCTGCCAAGGCAACTAGAGGAAAGCTTAAAGGGGTTAAACAAAACAAAATGCTGGATCCAAACTATATTTAAAAGTTTTTTTAAAATGAAGATGAGTTTTAACTGTCTGTGCTGTCGAGAGCACTTTGGTAAAGTCCACTCTGCCTCCAACATTGCCTCTCCCCTCTTGTTCTCCTCAGTAAGCTACAAACCAAGTGACTGTAGTTTGGTAGTGGGCTGGGGTAACCCACCCATCTGCACTCACATCTTCATCCTCTGCCAACACCAAGATAAGGGGTTCTGTGGCTTTACCTTCTGGATCTGGCTGCAGCTGTGGTGGGTAAGATGGGTCGGGCAAGACCCCGGTGCTGTGCCACACTCGTGTCTGTTGAGGGGCCATGAGAAAGGGGTGAGATGTGGGGAAACCTCGCCTGTCTCTGTGTCCTGCACCCTGCTTTCTGAAGGGGTGAGGTCCTGCTTTCCTCCTGCCTTGAATGGGCTGACTCAGCAGCTGGGGCTGCAGCCACCCTGGCCATCGTTCCATCCCCTCCGTTCCTTCCGCCTTTCCCTCCCTGCTTCCTTTCTCATTGTTTGTGTGTTTTTTCTGACATTTCCTGATGTCACTGCTCCCACCCCATCTGATACAGTCACTGCTGGCGTCAAGCCTTTCTCTTGGTGCCTTGTTTTTAAAAAGGGAGGGAAAATTGGACTGAGTCTCCTTGCTCTTGTTCTTGGAGGGGCTCTGCTCAGCTTGAATGTGCAAATTATGTGTTGTCTTAACTTGGCCCCTCTTTCTTGGTGAGAGGAACTTTTAATTTCTGTAGTGTCAATGCAGATTTCTTCTCTAAATACTGAAAGCTTCAGGGCAAATACAAGGGTGGCAGCTGGGGGAGGACTCTTCTGTGTGGTGGTTCCAGAAGACACCTTGTGAAGTACAGAGTAGAGTTCTGGTTCAGGCTTTCAGTGCAGAGACAGATTTTGTGGATCCCAGCTATGTGGGTGATTGATTCATGACCTCTCTGTGTTCTTGTATTCCTGGGGTTGGGCAGGGAAAAATGTATTTATATATTATATATATTATTTAAAAAAATAATATATTTTTGATATAAATAATTCTAGATGTTTTGAGTAGCTTGTTTGCAGAATGCCTGCTGAGGAGGAGAACCAAGAGGAGAGGGGAGCCAAGCAATGGCAGGAAGAGCTGTGGGATGTGGTGGTGAAGAGTCACTGCTGGGGGTCGGTCTGTTGGTGGGGCAGCACGTGGAGCTCTCATGGCATGCCCGGCCTTGTTGCGAGCCTATTGAGGACAGTTGGAGCCTTTCCATTGATTTCAATGGGCTTTGGATCAAGCCTATGCCATGCTGTTTGTTTATTTTGGAAGCCTTTTGAGGATAAAAGCACCCTGTCAATGGCTGCTCTTTCTCCTTCTCCTTTGGTTCAGTTGTTCCTTGTGCCCCGTGGCCCCATGCTGTTGGGTGCACATCTACTTTCTGAACTGGCAGAAGCTTGTGTGCTTCGGAAAACTTGTTTTTAGTCTTACTTGTAGCAAAGTTTAGTGCCCTGTATAAGCAACGTGGTCCCTCTGTGGGGAAATGCCAGGAGCTGCTTGACTTGTTTCCTCTTCCACGGTCAAACACTCCAAGCACCTAGGCTCACCTTCAAGAACAAATGTTGCTATTTCCAGAGTAGCAACAAAACATACTGAATTGCCTCCTTTCAAATTCTGGATGGTTATCTCCCATTTATTTGTTCAGAGGTGACAAATGTGCACTGTACAGGTACTTTGTTAGTAAAATGAGGCACTAATTGCCATAGTCAGAGATGATACATTGTGAAAAGATGATTTTTTGCTTCCTAGCTCCAGAAGCATAGTGCAACAGACCTGCGTTCTCAAAAAACATCACTCCATAGCACTGAGAGTGGCAACTTATTATATAGATTTACAGTATCAATTTCTTTTTGCCTCTTCTATTTACTGCTGCTGTCTCTCTCCACTGGTTTCAATTCTCCCTCTGCAAAAATTGGCTGGGAAGATGTGCTGCTCTACCTTGAAAGGCTCTGAACTGAACTCACCCATGGCAGGTGGAACAAGACCTGTTGACCTCAGGTTGTGCTGGATCAAGCCCTAAATTGAAATGGTGACAGGACCATTCTCTTGACTGTGCCACAGTGGTAGGGCTGGATGCTGGTGGTCTAGTCTGGGGGAGATGAGTACTGTGGCCCTGGGAGAGCCATCAGCAGCTTGTTCAACTGCCCTCATCCCTTTGTGCCCCAGCACAAAGGAGGTGGCGCTTGGTTACTTTAAATATGGATTTTGATGAAAACCTTATATCGGTATTGGTACTCAAATGGACACAGAAATGAATCCTACTCTGCTGGGTTTATGATCTGAAACTGGGGGCAGGCAGAAGCAGCACAAAGGCGGCCAAGCTGGTCTCTTGGTTCATGTTTGATGCAGTGGTCTAAACTCTTATCTGAGCATGTATGTAGGGAAGGACTCCTTCCCTGGGTGTACACCTTTCCTGGGCTAGGCATGACCCATAAAGTCTAATCAAGGGCAGAGCATTGCCCTGAGTCATGATTTTTCTGGAGGCTACAGCGTCCCGAGTTACTCATCCTGAGAGAATGAATGCACTGAGGATATAATTATAATAGTTAGACATCATTTATTCTCACTCTTTAAAAGATTCTTGTCAGGAGACTGATAGGTTTGGGTTGTTATTTTTGTCTTCGTGGCCATATATATCACACAAAATGCTGAAACTTTACTATCTTATTTATGCCTTCTCTTACAGCGTTGTAGATCTCTGCCCAGTATTTAGGTTATGTAGTAATTCTACCCCATTTGCTGTAGATTAACGAGGCTATAAAATAATCATAAAGCTGGGGCAGCACTGGATTTTCACGCTCCTCACATATTTATATCTACCATGAAATACTTCATCTAGAAGTAATTACCTGAGTTATTCAGGCTCCCATTAATACTCCTTGCCGACTCAAAATGCAGGAGACACTGCCCCATTTTTGGATGGGACAGCAGCAGGGCAATGCCCGCATCCATCATGGACCGGTGCCTTGGGGCCTGAGGGAAGCCGAGTGAGGTCCAAGTGACCAAGAAACCTTCCTACTTCTGCTGGGGCTGTGGGAAGCACAGGACAAACTGGTGGAGCTGGATGTGTCGCCCTGCCTTGAACTCCCTAGCCCCTTGGTCCTCCAGATTTTGAGCCTGCCACTCCTTTGGTAGGACTCTGAAACATTTAATGGCTCCAGTAAGGCGATGGACAGGAGGAGGGACGTCCACTGATAAAATGCAAACCCCAGAGGTGTGTGGTGTTGCTCTGAGCTGCTGGGAAGCTGCTGCAGCCAGGTCTAGGTGGGAGGTGGAGGGGACACTGCTGACCCACCTGAATATTTGGGCATGTGAGGTGGAAATTTTGTCAGAATTGGTGTGTGGGTGCACAGAAGCTATTATAATTTTGCTTCCAAACCTAGTATTTTTATTATATCCAGGTGTAGAGGGGAAAATGTGGGTTTGCCCTTATTTATTTTTGTTGTGTGTGACAGTTATGTTTTTGTTCTGCGAGGTCTCAGCCCGTCTTGTGTGGAGGCTCCTTGTCCCCTCTCAAGCTTGGGGACCATCTCCATGGGCTGGTTGTTGGTAGAGGAGGCACAGACACAGTCCACATGTGAGCAAGGGTGACCTCCTAGAGGGCTGGCTAGGAGTAAGGCAAAAATCAGCAACTTGGAGAGAAATGAGTCTTCCTGCTGCAGATTCTGAAGGCAGCCGTGGCCTCCTCTATGCTGTCACTTCCCATGGGTGCTCCCTGGGGAGATGGTCCAAAGGCGGAGGTCAGGGGTGCCTCCCTCTCTCCAGGGCCTGGCAGGGGGCTGGCACGGCATGAGTCACTTCCTCCAGCAGCACTGTCGCCACCCTGGTCACAGTGTGGCTCTGGGCAAAGCCCTCTCCAGGGAAGGAGGAGGTAGTGTCACTTTCTGTGCAGTTCTGAGGATGCCCCAGGTTTCCACCCTGTGCTTGTTTGATCTCTCCTTTCCTCCAGATGTGACTTGGGAGTAGCACCAAGTGCAGGATGATTTCCCATGTCATGGGTGGTGACTCCTCTCCTGATGAAGGTTTCACTGAGAAGGAAGCCCTTCCCACAAAGCAGAAAAGAGGAGGGTGGCTCTCCAGGCTCCTGTCCCATCCTGGAGCGTGTAAGGCTGTGTCACATTAATCCCACAGATGTCCTGACCTGCTGTGTGGGGTCCCTGGGGCAGGTCTCTGTTCCTGGAGAGCTGCAGACAGCGGTGCTGGTGACTGGGTAGATGGCAATGTTCCTGTGTGAACCCAGCTTGCCATCACCTAGGCTGCTGAGAGGGCATGAAATGCAATTTGTCTGAAACCATTCACACTGTGTATGTGATAGAAACAAATCCTTGTTCAGGTGGAAATACTTTTTTTTATTTCCATGTTTTTTCACCTTTCTTTCATGCCGTCACTTCCCATGGGTGCTCCTTTGGGAGATGGTCCAAAGGCGGAGGTCGGGGGTGCCTCCCTCTCTCCAGGGCCTGGCAGGGGGCTGGCACGGCATGAGTCACTTCCTCCAGCAGCACTGTCGCCACCCTGGTCACAGTGTGGCTCTGGGCAAAGCCCTCTCCAGGGAAGGAGGAGGTAGTGTCACTTTCTGTGCAGTTCTGAGGATGCCCCAGGTTTCCACCCTGTGCTTGTTTGATCTCTCCTTTCCTCCAGATGTGACTTGGGAGTAGCACCAAGTGCAGGATGATTTCCCATGTCATGGGTGGTGACTCCTCTCCTGATGAAGGTTTCACTGAGAAGGAAGCCCTTCCCACAAAGCAGAAAAGAGGAGGGTGGCTCTCCAGGCTCCTGTCCCATCCTGGAGCGTGTAAGGCTGTGTCACATTAATCCCACAGATGTCCTGACCTGCTGTGTGGGGTCCCTGGGGCAGGTCTCTGTTCCTGGAGAGCTGCAGACAGCGGTGCTGGTGACTGGGTAGATGGCAATGTTCCTGTGTGAACCCAGCTTGCCATCACCTAGGCTGCTGAGAGGGCATGAAATGCAATTTGTCTGAAACCATTCACACTGTGTATGTGATAGAAACAAATCCTTGTTCAGGTGGAAATACTTTTTTTTATTTCCATGTTTTTTCACCTTTCTTTCCCCAGAAAGGGGAAATGCCCCCCCTAGGGGGACTTTTTCTCTTATTATGTATCTTTTCTGTGTAAACTGACTTTATGGAGCTGTAGACTTCTACAGACTTGGAAATATTTGTGTATAAAAACATAAACACAATTTGTATATGGGTATATGTTAAATAGTGACAGGCATTAGAAGTTGTGCTCATTGCTGCCAAATTGTATATCAGCTTCTTGAACTACATCCTCACCTGTTTATAAGCATATGGACATGTGAGGTTTCACTGAAGCCAGTGGAGCTGGGCCAAATTATACCCCTGATGCCCTGGCCATGAGCTACTGGAGGAGCTGGATCTCTGTTATTAAAACTGGGTGACATGTTCTGGTAGTGTGGCAGTGAAAGATGATAAACCCTGACTTGTGAAACTGGAGCATATGCTACTTGTTTTGAACCTGACCTGATTTTGTAGCTCTAGGTATAGCGGGTAGGAAAGTTTGCTGTTTGAGGAATCAGACAGCAAGCTGTTTAATCATTTATAAAGTTAAAAGGCAGTGGCACTTCGTTTCTGACATGAAGTGCTAATTAGTTTACTATGGGATATAGGCTGCAGGAAATTCATGTTTCTGGCACAGCGGCTCTTCATCTTTAAAGGTATGTTTATTTGTCATGGCATTATATTTTCATTATATTTGTATCATTAGTGTAGAGCGATATATGTACAGCCTGAGCTCTTGGAGAGGAGGAAAAGGCAGTACCTCATTTAGAAGTATGTAAAGCTGCTGTTAATTAGAGACTGTGCCTCACCCAGAGAGGAGAGCACTAGGTACCAAAGCCTCCGTCTGCAGCTGTGGATAATTTTGGGTGTAATTGTGGTTTTCAGTTATGTCAGTCACTTAGGTGCAGTTCAGTGGCCAAAAGCTGGGAATTCAAACTCCTTATGTAGCATCTGAGGAGGAGTCCAAATGCCTACATCAGATGCTTTTTTTTAGCCTTAAAGGAGGGTGATGTGGTCCTTTCATGCAGTTTTCATTTGCTTTCTAAATTAAGGTTTGATAATGTGAATGGTGGTAGATGAGTCTTTGTGGAACTGTAGACTTTTTTTTTTGAGAGGTTCCCAAAAATCATGCTAATATAAAGTATTAGAGTAGATTAGTTAAGAATATCTTGTGGTGTGGTTTTTTTCCCCAATAATCTCAAAGAATGAAATTGGTTTGCAAACACCTTTCAACAGAAGTTGAATCTTACTTCAAAAGCTCTTGATCAGGGCAGGTTGGATTACAGACTTATCCGATGCACCAGTGCTTCTTCTTAAGCATCTTTTGTACTGAGAGGTTACAACATCAAAGACAGGGTGCCCAATGACTATATTTCACTTTATCTTTATTAAGTTGGTAATTAAGGGCCAGAGTGTGGCAAAAACGATTTTTGAAAGGTCACTTAATCTTTATTTGGGGTTAATTGCATTAATGCTCACAGCTTGACAGGCTTGTTTCATGACAGGAATTTAAAGAAATGTGCTGCGGAGATATGCAGCTTCAGCATTGTCTGAGAAAGTCCTAATTCCCAAATAATCCTGTTGTTCATGCTCATGAAAACTCCTATAAATCAGCACATTTGGGCATTTTTGGAAATGCAATTTTAAAAGCAGTGTCATCATGGGTGGTTGTCTTGTAACTGGCGCAAAATGGGAAAGTTCTGGTGAAAGTTAAACGTGGATTTGTGCAGAAAGGAGAACCAGGTCTTGGGTGTAAAGGGGTGAGATAGGACTTCAGCTGGTATGTCATGGACAGTGTGGTATCACAGCCCTCTGGGTCCAAGCATGGACCTCAGTGATGGCTCTCATTGCCCTGAGACCGTCCCAGGGTGTCAGGGCTTGAGGGTTTCCAGTTGAGGTGACAGCAGATTTCAAAATAATAATGTGTGCCATGAAACAGAACTGTTTCTCATAACCTTGTGAGGGCTGCCTTGGTGGTTTTTTGGTCTTTGCTGAACTTTACTACAGAACATTATGGAAATTGGTTGCAATCTTTTTTTGGTCTTTGCTGAACTTTACTGATTCACTCTACAGAACATTATGGAAATTGGTTGCAATCATGTGTAGTCAATATATGAGGACAAATTATGGATTAAAGTGTGGTTTAATGCACTAGTTAGGACAGACATCTGCTAGCCCGTATAATTAGGCATTTTGTGCAGCTGTACAATAACTCACCTCTTACTGCTGAAGGTTCAGAGACCAAAAATGATCAAAGCTTTAATTTCATTACTTGCCACTAGGGACTTTGTGTGTGTGTGTCCTGTTTCCTATATGTCGAATCAAAAGTTGTATCTAGGGGCAACACTGCTTTGTAGATGTAAGGGAAGATTGATGCTCTTGTCCTGTGGTCTCACAGGTAGATGAATCCTCTATTCATGTGAACTTCATATGAGCTACTTTGAAAAGAAAAGCAACAATTCAGCTAAGCCTCGTTCCATTCATTTTGGCACAGAGGAGAACATGCAAAGAAGCCCAAGAATCCAGTCGGGATCATCTTTTCCTATTATGTTGGTAGCAAACCTTTGTTCTTTTTTAATACTCATTGCAAAACTATGATCCATAGTGTAAGGAAAAACATGAATCTGCCACACCAAGTTTTCTGTCTTCCTTTTCAGTGATGTTCTCCTTAGATTCCTGTTGTGTAGGCTTATTCCTTACCAGAATTGAATGCCCCATTATTCATATGGCAGTACATCAAATAGATTTGCAGTAACTGTCTCTTCTGTTCCCTTGAAAGTGGTACATACATCTACAAAGACCTTTCCTGAGATATCTATTCTATGAGGAAAGGGGAGGGAAGATAGATATCTGGACACTGCAGCCTTTGGAAACCATACATGTATCCTACAGGCTTTCCCTTGCTGAATTTTTTGATCTCTGCTCTGACTCTAAGGAGTGTGGATATTATTTAGGTATTTCAAATTAACACACTAGCACTCAGGTTCTGAAAGTGGTAGTCAATGCAAGACTAAGAATGATCCGAATGGGCAACTCATTACCCGTTAAAACACAGAAATTCTTTTAAATAGCATTTGGCTTTTCTCTGCATCATAAACTCTTTGCTCTTTTTTGTTCTGTGGGTGTTCAATGCTGTGCCCCAGGTTCAAGGGGCAGTGCACCACAGTGGGACTGCTGCCTCGTGTAACTGGGAAGGTGAAGTCCAGATGGCACTTACTATTTCTTTTATCACCTGCTTTGTCTGCAAAAGATGACAAGTTGTGTGAAGCTTATTTGTGAGACTGGTCCATGTACTGTAAGTAAAGGTGGCGGGGAAGGTTCTTCCCTTGCTCTAGCCAACACGTGGAGCTGTAACTTTATTGTAAGAGCATAAAGCCTGCACAAGGTAATGGAAATACTGATGGTTAAAGTGGCTGGGAGTGCTGTGGAGGGAGGGTCTAACTGTTCATGTGGCTCTGCCCTCTGAGGTAGAGCCATCTGAGGCCATTGCTCAGGCACACAGTAACTTGTGAAGTATAAAGAATAACCATGCAAAACATGTAAGTTCTTATTTAAAGATACCATGTATCATAGACCATCTTAAAAAAAGAAAAATCCCTTGTGCTGTCTTAAAGGAGAAAAACATCATCCTTAATTTTTGCAGTCTAATTAGGTGATAAGGAAAACAAAAAGGCACTGAGACAGCAGGCACAGCACAAGCATTTAAACTTTCCATAGTGGGTTGGTTGGATTTTCCTGGCGCAGGACGGGGCCGTTCCCTGCACTGTTTCTTTAACTACAAAGCTCCTTTTATTTTCTTTTAGAAATGGAACTTGAAAATTGGATTTTCTTTTTTTAATCTGTGTTTAAATTTGGATATGACTTGACCATAGTGCACAGATGCTGTTGGAGGTTTTCCTGGCTGGTTCCTCTCCAAGGCAGTGCTATCTGAGGGAATGGCAATTACCCACTGCCAAGCCTGGCACCAGTACTGGCTTAGGCTATTGCAATAACTCTCTAGATACTTGGCACTGCTCTCTCCTGGTGGAAAACAGAAACTTTTTCCATTTTGTGTGTTCATGTTGACATTAAAGTCCTCTAAACGCAGAACAGTGGTGATGGGCAACACTGGAGGAGGAGGAAGGCTTCCATGTGGCCACAGGCTCTAAGACAGCATTCAAAGTGGGAATAAACCTTTTGGGATGGGTATATGGATGCTGGATTTCAATTGCGGAGCCCAAGTCTTTACTCGACTTGTATTATAACAAGGTGTACCTCTCTCTGCACCAACTCACTTTGTAACAGCTTCTAATAACATTTGAAATGTGGTTGTAACTGTTTTCCTCATGTGAAAACAAGTCTTGGAGATATTTAAACTCCCTGGCAGCAGCACAGCCAGTAGATAGCAGCACTAAGAGCACCAGAGCTGTTCCTGCTTCATTATACATAAGAGGAAAAAGTGTGATGCTTGGAGACACAAGTCCAAAGCCTGTCTAAAATGGGCAGTCATCTCTCTACAGAACTACATCACCCCAACTACAACAAGGATTTGACTGTGCATGGCCACAGGCTCTTGCAATATGAAGAAGATTAATATTGAATGAAATGGGTTTTGTGAATACTTGTGCTGCACTACAAGCATGTAAGTTTGTCTTCTTCCCATGAAGAGCATTTGGGACAACCCTCATGCAACTCTGGTGGAGGGGCTGTTGGCAGACAGTGCCCTTGGGGAAGCAGCACCAGCACCACTGTGGGATTTAGCCCTCATGCAGCCTTTATGCAAGGTATTCCTGGTCCTTTTCCTTCGTTTCATTGCACAAGAGAGTACTTCGAGAGAGATGTTGCCTTTGCTGATGGTTTTAGCCAAATATCTGCTCTTTAAAGAAGTTCCTTCAGCAAGCTGCAGATAGTGACACGTGGGACCCCCTGCAGCTTCTGTCCCAAAAAGCTTAGGAAATGTCAAATCCTCTGAGGGGTCTTGAAAAGATTAGCTGCCCTTTGACTCCCACCATCCTTTAGCTTTTAATAGGAAAGAGCTTCACAAATGAAAGGTGCAGCTTGCTGGCATTGACAATTTAAGCCCCAGAAGGGCAGGGTGCTGCTTTAATTTTATACCGACTATCGAGGCAAGGCTGGAGTCTCTTGTGAGCTATTATTTCAGTGTTTATTTGCTGTGGGCTGTTTGTGAAGAGCTCAGCTAGCGCGGGCAGCTTTGTTTTTCCTCCTGCAGCAAAGTGCTGCATTAATGGAGTTATGTTAGTTTAAGAGTAGAGCAAAAATGATCTATTTAGCAGGTGTGGAGCATTTAATCGGTAGGATGCAGCAACCATGGGGGGAGGCGTGGAGCAGGGAGATGGCTCTGTGCTGTGGGCATCCACTGTGATCCGAGCTGGAAGAGAAGTTAGTGCATCTATTTCTGCAGGATTATTCTGATCGGGGTGGTTTTGGTTTTCCTTTTTCCCTTCCCTCCACTTGCTGGCTCCTGGAGATGCTTAAATAGGATTTCTAGTGTATAATTTGAGCACGGGCTCAGTCGGGAGAAAACGATGACAGCTTTGTTCCCCGTGTGGCAGATAAGGAGGTGTCGGAGGCAGATAGTGCTGGGTGTTCGGTGGGAGCTGTGTGTGAAGTGCCTGCCCAGCTCACCGACCTGCGACGGCGATCAGCGCTGGCGAGGGCTTTCCTTCCCTTCCCAGCACCTCTAAACGGGGTTGTTGTCGGGGCATATGGCAAAAAGGGTTAAAATTTAATTAGAAAACATCGTGGTAGCTACCGGAGCTTAACGGAGATTTATATAAGCCGCTAAGAAGGACAAGGCTGCTGTGTGAGCTGCTGGTAGGGCTGAGCTACTGCAGCCGCTGGCTGGGCTTCAGGCGCCGGGGACATGCCTGGGAATCTGCCCAGGAAGCGCCGTGAAAGAGGAGTTTGTTGGAAGGCTTGACCCTGGCTCCCTGCAACACCCCTGCCCTCCGCCCGCCGTATAAAGCCGGGCTGCCGTCATGCCAGGCGTTTGAAGGAGGGAGGGAGAGCCAGCGGGAGCCAGCCAGGACGGGGATTTTGTTTCGGCGGCGGCGGAGCGAGTCATGGCTTCGGTGTTCATGTGCGGGGTGGAGGATCTGCTCTTCAGCGGCAGCCGCTTCGTCTGGACGGTGACGGTGGCAGCGCTGAGGAGGTGGTACGCTGCCCGCCTGCGGGCTTGCCGGCAAGCCCTGCGAGCGTGGTGTGGCCTCCGGGATGTCTACCAGGTAAAACAAAACCAACCAACATGGTTATTTGTCCCAGGTTTTGTTAGGAAAGCATCGTTCCACCTGATGGAGCGCCTGCTCACCTGTGTGATGCCTCAGTGCGCACACCCCAGATGAGGTGGCAGGGATGGGATGAGGTGAGGAGCATCGCGCCGGAGCCCCAGCTCACGTGAAGATACCCAGCAGGTTTATGTTTGCTTTCAAACAGCCAGTGCTGTGCAACTGCCTCAAATTCAGGGTTTGGGGAAGATGTTTTTCTATGTTAAATGTGTTTTTTATCAGCCACTTTACCTAAAACTGGTTTGGCAGCCGAGTGCCCCTGTGTTGCAGGGAGACCCTTTTACTGCTGTCACTGTCCTCGCACTTGGGATTTGGGAGACAGATCTCAGCCTGCACTGCCATCGGGCACTCGGGGCACAATGCTGCCATGGAAAAGACCAGCTGTAATTTTTCTTGCTGTTTGTGTCACTGAATAGTTGCAGATTCTAATGGTAGAGTACTTCGTGTTGTAAAGAGATTACTGTCCAGGGGGGCTGCAAGTTTTAAAACAACTGTCAGGAGACTCTTCTTCCTGCAGGGAAAAAATACAGCGCCGTACTTGCAGTTACTGTGGTATCCAGTTGCAGTTCGTGTGCTGTCACTCTTTTTGGCATCTGTATTTATTTTTGTCTCCTGTGTAAACTTGTGCTGTGTGCCCAGTCGCAGTGTCAGTGTGCGTGTTTGCTAAATTATGTTGAATATTTCAAAGCTGCTTCTCCCCCCTCCCTGGTGTGTTGCAATACAGAAAGTGACACAGCTCGTAGCAAACAGCTTTCCAGAGCCATTAAGATGTAACTTCCATGGGAAAGGAATGCTAAAATGACACTTGTCCCTATTTAATCCCAAAGAGATCTGTTGCTATTTAGCTTTAAGCTATGCCCAGGAGTTGGGAGAACAGTTTTACAGTGATATAAGTGCTTCCACGTGCTCAAATGCATCTTGACATCTTATACAGATGATGGATGTAAACACTTTGTGATATATGTGACACGTGTGTCACCAGGAATGTGCATCATGTGTACTTAGGAATGCAGAAGTGCAAGCATCATTGCTCCCCACTTGCCCCCCCTTTGCTAACCTGAAGAAATGTGGGACACAGCCCTGGCTCCTTTCTCTCTCTGTAAATAAAATCCAGCTACACCTGTACTGTGGGTATGGTATTTCTGGAGCCTGCTCACATAAAGAGCGTGGAGCTCAGGCTGCTTTCGCTCCCTTCTGCATCCCCATGGAGCATCCCCATCTCTCCAGGGCTGGGATTGTCAGAGCTGGTCCTTACTGAGCCACAACAGCTGTATTCAGCCTGTTCAGCTGAGATTCTCTGATGGTTGGCTCAAAGTGAAAAGAGATATTTTTTTTTTCCCAAAACAAAGCATGACTGTATCTTTGCTCAAACTTACTGTGTCCTAGTGGCTGTTGGTGGATTAATATGTCTTGCCTTTATGAAAAGCATCACTGACTTGTGCCTGCCTTCTCAAGTGGGGATGTGAAAATGGGTAAAAAGAGATTTGGTCCTTCTGTCATCTTTCCAGCCAGTCCTCGAGTCGGGGGGGATGGACAGTGCCCCTTCCCTGCTGCCCTCTGCCTACAGCTTGTCACAGCCCCAAGGAGAGCACACCCAGACTGCTGGGGACACGCAGTGAGTGACCTGTTGCTACGTGCTCACTCCTCCAAGGGTCATCCCTAGGAGACAAAACCAGGCAGGAACAAGGTGACTCTCACATTTTAATGTCAGGAGCTTCCTAGTGTGGTAATTTGGCGTGTATTAAAGAGAGATGGCTGAAAGAATGCCCTGCAGCTCTTCCTTGGGTTGGGCAACACTTTGCCTTTTGTGCTGAAGTCTTGGCTCTGCTGTTCAAACCATGGGTGGTATCCTGGCTGTGTCTGGTGGGCGCAGGACTGAGCACACAGCATTAAATGTCACCCGTCTGTTCAGATATCAGAGCTCTGTAAGGGACCAGGCTCTAATCTTGGGCATGAGATTGTCCTCTCACTACCATAGATCCTGTGTTACCTTGGGCAAATTGTCTTCCTTCTCTGTGCCCCTGTTCTTTATCTGTAAAATGGATATAACAGCACTCTCCTACCTGCCAGGGATGCTATTTGTCTTCTCAAATTTTTACCTAGAAAAGTGCTGTAGTTAGTGCAGCCAGATGAAAGCATGGTTTTGCCTTGTGTTCTTATTAATATTGGCACCTGGACAGGTGCTTAACAAAGTCCTCTCCCACCTTGGCTTCATCAGGAATGTTCATATTTCTGTAACTCCTTCATATTCTTATTCCAGGTGTGAAAAATACCACAGGTTGAATATAAAGGCTCTTTTGACTAAATGTGTGCCTTTGCCCTCTCTGAGGCCTCCCTGGGCTGTGCCTGGTGTAAAAAACCAGGAAACAAGTCAGAACTTTAAGCTACGTGTGAGGGACATGCAGGGAAGGGTGAGGTGACAGGTCCTTGTGCTGGTGGTCAGCCCTGGAGGCTTCGGTTTGCTTTCATCCATATTTGAGGTTCATGTTATTTTGTGGGTCAGTGGCTATTTTTGGGTGAGTTGGACACTGCTAGCAGGTCTCTCTTTAATCATCAGTGCGTTATTGTGGGGAAAGGAAAGCCAGAGTAGGATTGCTTCTCCCTGGGCTGCTAAGTTTGTTATTGTGGTGGTGGTGTTTTTGTGGTCTGTCTTTCTTAAAAATGCTTGCTGACCTTATGGGAGACCTGAGCTTGAGTTCCAGCATGGAGAAGCCACTGACACCTTCATGCTTCTGTGCAGGGCTCTCACCTATGTCTTCTGAAGCTGGTGGGTGCAGAGGTGGTCACGCGGGCAGAGCTGCCTGCCCAGGGGAGGCTGAAATCCTCTCTGCCAGCATAAAGCCTTCACCTGCCTTAGCAGCTTTGAGTACATAAAAACCCAACCAACAAGAACAAACCAGCCTTTGTCAGTCACCTTTTCTTTAGCCTTCTTGTTTCTAGTGTATGTGTAGGAAACACCTTCTAGGTTCTTACTGGGGGTTGTTTCACCTGGTCACTGGTGCGGGGACTTCAGCCCCAGCTCAGGTGCTTCCCCAAGATGGTCTCTCAGGGACCATCCTGAGGTGTTCACCATCATCTGTCTCATCTGTCAAAGGAGAATAAGTGTTCTATTTAAACAGAGCTATTCATCTGGAGGAGTTAGTGAGCCAAAGTGCTGGTGGGGTGTCCCATTTCACTCTGAAATAACCTTGGAACCCATGCGAAGGGGGAGATAGTTGTACAGTATGTGGATTTATCCTCCTGGCAAGTGCTTGGGTTGTATGCCAGGGAACATTGTCTTGTCTGTGGTAGAGAGCATCTGAAAGCCTGTCCTAGAAAAACCAGAGACCTTATGGATGAGCTGGCACAGATCTTCTTTCTAACTACAGCAGGTCAATACAAGCTAATGCTATTAGGGCTTGGAAGAAATCCTAGGTGAGAACTCAGCATAGATGCCTCCATGCAAAGTACCCATTTCCTATGAGGGAAAGGAGCAAGGACTGTATTTTGTTGCAGAGATATGGCATGTAGTGCTCTGGCCTGCTGGCCAGGCTTTGGGGTCTTCCCAAATGTGTCTCCCCCCGCCCCCAATGCCCACAGTGGGAGAGTGGGGCTCTTCTGGGTGTCCTGAGAGTTTGTCAGAAATAAAGCTTTTGGCAGGGCTCTCCACATGCTGGTTTTATAGGCCACCTGTCTTAAATCTAATTATAGGGCAGTAAAACAAAGTGAAAATTTTATACAAATGAGGTTCATAAGCAGCCACAAAGCCAAAATCTTTCAGTATCAGCATCCATCCTGTGTTCAGTTATTTGTGTTACCACTGGCCTGACTTTGATTGGGATATCAACACTACCATGCTCTGGTGCCCATCTTCTCCTGAGATATGAATAGCAATTCTCACCTATAGGTCCCACATCAGTCATTCCTCATCAGCCCCTGTGCTTTAAGCACAAAAGAACCGTTGCATCAAAGTCCATTTGCTAATGCAAGTCAGTCTGCTCCCTGCGAAGGCGAAAAGAGAAACCAGGCAAACTGTCCCCAAACTCCCAGCGGAATATGATGATATTGTGGTTAATATTTGCTGGACATGAAACCAGGTATGGGAGCATCTCTGCCATCAAGCTGTTCAGTTAGACTGGTAATTTGGCTAACAATCAATCTCTGGTGTAAAAGTGTTAATTGAACTCACGTGGGTTTTTTGGACAAACTGCTTTTTAACCTCTGAAAGGTCATTTCCTTTGTGTGAAGTGAAAAAAATTTTGCTGATGAAGCACAATAAACAAAGCTTTGTATGTGTCCGTCCCATACATACCTGGGGTGGAGGAGCAAGAGAGGAAGCAGCTGAATTCTGTTTCCTATGGTGCTAACGTAGTTGGTTTGGATAGTGAGGACCATGTTTCCTCTGCTACCACACCTTAACTTTTCATTATGAAAAATGCTGACAACAAATTGGATATGTCTATTTTTTTTTCTTGTTTCCCTTTTCTTTTCACTGTGATGAAAAGTGGTGCTGGAGGGCTGAGGGTGAGCACAAAGTCAGGGCAGAGCTTTCCTTCCTCCACACTGAACAGAAACCAGGAGCGATGCTCAGAGGAAGGATCTCAGGCATCCTTGTGGCTTTCCAAAGGAAGCTTCAAGACCTTTTTAGAGGATGCTGAATATGTGCCCCTTCAAAGATTTAAACTTGGGAACTGGGGATTATCGGTTGCTCTGGAAAAGTTTTGCTCTGGCTGCTTTCACCCAGCTGTTTTTCTTCTTGAAGGGATCTGATCTAATGCTGTGACACTGCTCGTACATCATCTGCAGAGCTTTAGTTCTGCTTGAAACTCCTGTCCCATCTGAACATGACATGCAGAGGCTTTCCCTGGGACTGAGAATTTGGGGGAGCCTCTTGCAGAGCTGAGAACAGGACTGGCTCCGGGCACTGCCTCCTGACAGCTTAGAGTTAAACTTGGCTTTACACGCTTCCAACAGCAGCTTTCCAAAGCTCTCTGCCAGACATATTTCCATTTGAGCTCATGATATAGCGGTTTCTGTTCGAGAGAGTTTATTCAAACAAAAATACAATTTTTCTACCGCTCCTCCCTCTTCCCTAGCAGACAAACTTCACAACCAGACTGTGAACTTCATCTCATTTCCTTCAGGGTGTTGCGGTGCCAGTTTTGAACAGTGCCTTCTATTCACTACCCGCTTTGGCCTGTATAAATATTGTTTTTGTCAGTATGACGCAGTTCACAAAATACGTTAGATTTCAAATGTCGCTGGCGCCACTTTTCAGAACCAGGCTCCTGCACAAACGTGTTGCTGCCTGAACTTCCCTGGATAAGTCTCCATTTTGGTCTTGTGCAGAGACTGGCCAGCCTGCTCTGACTAGGCAAGAGGCTTATGAGAAGCAAAATTAAAGTGTTTCCGGCACATGCTGGTTTTTCCATACTTCATTTTTTGTCCTTCTGAGTGTTTAGCTTTCTGTCACTCCTTTTTGCTGGTGCTGTTATTGCAGTTCTTTGCAATCTTGGATGGACTGTCCGTGTGCTTAAAATAACACTGCGCTATCTTTGTCTCCTCATTTTCTAAAAATCAGGCCACCCTTGTACAGTCTGCATTGCTCTTAAAACCTCTGAGTCATAATTAGTGATTAGTAATTCTACTAATCTTCTGTACAGATGGAGGGCAGTTCATTCTCAGAGACTGCAAAGAGGATAAAGCTATCAGTGCTGGAATATATTAGCTTAAATACCCTCCCACACACAAATACACATGTATGCTTTTCCCTGCTAATTGGTCTGCCATTCATTTAAACATGCATCAACTCTGTGAGTTGGGGAAGGAGAGATGGGGAGCATAAGGGTCATCAAAATGCTGAGAATAGCCTGGATGTGCTCTTTGTAGCCATTAAATCCCATCATTGACAGTCCAAGCAACAATAGATTTAAGACTGATGTTTCTGTGGTTGGTTTTCCATCTGATGATGGTGTCCTGGTGATGGGTGTCCCCGCATTCATCTTCTAGCTCCCCATCAGGTACAAATGTGTGGTGCCAGAAGAACTGGGAGTGGTGATGGAGAAGTTACTGCTTACAGCGCTAATAACACATAGCCACTGCTAATTATGTGCTGCTTTCTGAGCATGCTGGTTTTACCTTTCATTGGGCCGATGGTTTCTAGGTAGGGTGTTGTGGGCTGGGCAGAGGGTGTATGGTGTGGAGAAGGCCATGCTTGTTGGTATCTCATGCAGCAGATTACTGGCTTGTGTAGGGCTGAGGGTGGCAAAGGATTGGAGGATGGGAGTGAAGGAGCTGGAAGAGCAGGAGAGGGAAGCACAAGAAATACATAGCATGAAAAGTCTAGGCTGTGCAAGCAAGGAAAGAGAGAGGAGAGACAAGGGAGTGAAAAAAGTATTCTTTCTGACCCTATTCAGGTGTATGTCAAAACCCCCAATGTCCAAACTGAGCACAAACTTGCAAGAAAGTGTGGGAAAACAAGCAGGTAGGAAAAAAGAGGCAACAGGAGTGAATAGGAAAGGAAAACTGAGGTTGTAGATAGATGGGGAAAAAAACTTCTCCAGAAAGGTGTCTGCCCTTGGCAAAGAGGTCCCGGTCACGCTGAGCATAGAGTTGTTTGGCTGACACTGGACTGGACACGCCATAGTTGTTTTGGGAGAGCAGGTATGTTGGTGTGGATGAAGTCCTTTGGGAATCTGGTTGGGCAGGCACACGTAGCAGGCGTGTAAGTCGGTGTTTGCTAAGCCATAGCGAAAGTGGGAGGGAGTAATTCCTCTCTAATATCAAGCACTTTGCATCTCTTCACCTCATTCAGAGAGGCTGGGGTGTGCCATTTGCTGAAGGGTCGTGTACCCTTTGGCAAGGAGTTGCAGCGCTGCCATCCCCAAACCCCAGCTCGGAGCTCTTCTGGTGGCCTCTGAACTGCAGAGGCTTCTCCCTGCTCCAACAGCTTCCCAGCGCTGTAATTTCTTTAAATTCTTATTTTTCTCCTGTAGAAAAATTATCTGTGGCCCAGATCCCAGCTGAATTGCACAGCCCAGATCTGTATTTTTTTGGAAGCCCCAGATTCTCCGAGGAGCTGTGTTCTTCCCCTCCTCCAGCTATTCCTGTCCCTATGGTTATCCCAGCAGGGCAGGACTTGGCACCACCCAGGTAACCTTCACGTCATTTCTCTAAGGAAAAATGACTCACTGTCTATTTTCCATCTTATTTTGGGTCTTTGGAGTCTGTGTTTTGGAGATAAATATAAGTTTGTTACTCTGAAATACTCTCCCAAAACTGTCTCAGCTGCCACCCCTTGGGTTGCTGGTGCAGTCTGGACCAGCTGGCTGGACCTGACCTGGCGTCCTCCTGCCTGATGTGGGGCCAGCTTATGGTTTTTTTTTATGAAACCTGTGATAGTGAGCATTGTGTGGAGAGCTTTTGTTGTCTCATGACTGTGAGAACGTTAGCTTTTACAAAGTAACTTTGGCGAAAAATAAAAACCCCACTCTCTGTCTGCAGGTATTTAAGAGGTGGATATTTGATCAAAGCTGGTTCCTCTGCATCAAACAAGAAGGGCGAGACATCTCTGGCACCTCACTGCACCCCAGGTGTCTGGGGCAGCTGGGGTACCTTGCCCTCTGGAGGTGTCTGGATTGCTGGTAATTCACGGAGGCAGCCCCAGGCAGAGGGAGCAGGGTTGACTCACGCTATTTGATCCCGTGGCCCAGGAAGCCCTGCTGCTCTTCCCAGCAGCCTCAGTAAGGCTCTGGCTTTACACAGGGCTCGATGTTGGCCCCATACGCTTGGTCCATGGAGCCTCTTGTTTGGAGGAGTTTAGCTGGAGCAAGAGGGCTTGGTGCTTCTAAAAGGTGGGAACCACAAGTCTCTGATCAGGCGTTGCTTTCCAAAGTTTGCTCCTGAAGTTCTTGCTACCCATTTTGATAAAAGCAAGTTAGTTGGCTTCAGGTGTTGAACTTAATTTTTCTATTGAAATATATCCATGGATTATAAACATTGGGGTGGAAAAGTCTTCATGGTTTGTCCTCTTTTAGCATAGTGACTGCTTACTTGAGAGCATAAATTACCGAAGGAGAGCATCCAGTTAATGGGAAGAGCTCGTTCTCGCTCCCAGGTGAGGTTTTCTTGGTGTGTATCCAGAGCTCTTCCCTGCTCTGGTAGTGTTTTGTGATGTTCCCTCTGGTCTGTATCCTCCAGCCCATGTTGGATGCTGTGGTCCTGGGCTGTATTGTCCCCTTGGCATCAGTCTTCCTATCATAACTTACGCGGCCAGAGGATGAGTCAGTGGTGTGACTTAAAAGCTTGGGTACCCATACTCAAGTCACATAAAAGGAGATAAATAATGCTGAGCTGTGTTTGTGAGGGAGGAATTGCCTTGTATTTTAGGTTTTGAAGTAATTGCCTATGTGAAATTGAGATCCTGTGCCTCTTGTGTACCTGCCTGGAGGTCAAGTTGGGGCTCTGAAGGTTATAGCCTCCTGGATCTGGGTGCACAGTCCTTCTGTTTTATTTCTTCCGTTTTCAATGAAAGCAGGGTTATATAGTCCTTTGACATTTCTTTTGGAGTAGAGCTGAGGTTTTGTGCCTTTGTGTGATACCTGTGCCCTGTCTGATGCACTTAGTGTTGCTGTGGTGTGTGAAGCCTTGTAGGTCAATGCACCAGAGCAGGAGAGATCAGGGAGAGGAGCTGGATGTCCTTCAAGTGTAACTTCATGTTTTATACACTGAGAGCAGCCCTGTGAAGGGAACAGCAGGTAGATTATTTTCTTCTAAACCTCTACCAGCAGCAAATTGCACTCCTGAAGACTAACCCTGATGCCAGAAGAAATTCAGATGGATGGCCAAGGGGGTGTAAACTCTATGTTCCTAGTTCCATCCCTGAAGTGCGGTAGCCCACACAGGGAGGCACTGGCCCAAAGTGTGGTTTGGCAGGGCGCTGGGGAAATCCAGTGAAACACTGTCCCTGGGGGTACCTGTCACAGCAGGGGATATCTTCCTTTACCTGAAGGATCAGATGGGTAGGTGAGCCTCCCTGCTCCCAGGGGTTGAAAGCAGAGGCGGCTTGAAGTCTTAGTGCTGTGCCAAGTTGTAGCATAAAGGTCCCTTCTGTCCCCTGGGAGAGGAGGAAGAGCCAGAGGGGATGATGGCAGCTCCCAGCACACACGTGGGGGTCCTCGGCCGGCTGCCATGGCAAAGGGGGTGGCAGGGACCCACAGTCCCACAGTGAGGTGTCTCACTGCCCCAGGTGGTAGGGATCCATAGTCCCACAGTGAGGTGTCTCACTGCCCCACGGCTGACACCTTGTGCTATGTCTTAAGTTGGTAACGACTTTTTTTTTTAAAAAAAAAACAACCTTGGTTTTGTTCCATAATAAAGGGGTTAATATTGCAAAGGAAAAAAGAAATAATTGTAATCCTTTCCCAGCTTGCCTCCATTTCTAACAATCACGTTTCAACCTCTTGTGTTCCCTGACTCACGCTGGAAAGGCTTTTGTTTCTGAATGTGTAATCAAAGCAACAAATGTGAAGGTCATTTCCTTGAGATTATATAGTAACGGAAGAAGTCCGGGATTGTGTCTCCCTTCTTCCCCCAGTTTGAATGTACAGAAAACATGAAGGTTTAGCACATGCATGCTGTTGACTACTTCTTGGGTTTCACCAGTCCTTTTAAACCAGCAGGGCGTGTGACTTGGAGGTAAGAGGCTGTATTTTAATTTCTGATGCTTAGCAGTGACAGATGACATTGTTTAGTGCCGATAGGTTGTCCTCTGACCTCAACATTGAGCTGTGAATGCAGGAGAGCCAGCAGGCAGAAAAGAGCACGGAGCAAAGCGAGTTTGCTTTGGGATACTTGGGAAGTGCAGGGTGAAACCTTCCTGCTTGCTCTTTTCTTTGCCCTGGAAGACCAGTCCATAAAAATTTCTCTGCATCTTTTGCACTCCATTGTGGAGATAAGGGGCTGTTTGTTTACTCCCGGCATTTACAGCTGCTTTTTCCTGCCTTTGTGGTAAGTGCTGCCTTGGCTGCTTTAGGAAAGTGCTAAATCCGAGCTTGATTCTAGTAACTTTGCAGCTGGGGGGCAGATCTGTAATGTCTGATTACAGAGAAAACCCGTTCTCAGAGGTTATCCTTATGGGCTGCTCTGAGATATGATTTAAACTGAACAAAGCACAGATTCATAAGGCCCAAGAAAAGGCGGTCAGTGCCTGGTACAGTAGCTCCTTTCAGCATGTAACTATTAAATGTCTCATCAGTAAGGTCCCCACCCCTCTTGCCCAAAAAAAAACCTCTCCTCATGAAGTGGTTGGCACTGGAGATGCAGCAGTGCACATGGAGCTCGTTAACGGCTGTGGAGAAAGAGCCTTTGATCTGAAGGACTTGTTTTTCTTTAAAAGTGGAGTGGTCCAAATCTGTCAGCCCCCTTACCCCCCCACCAAGTGCTGGCAAGGTGCTGGTGGCAGGACAGGCTGGCTCCTCGCCACAGAAACGCCGCTCAGCGCCCGGAGCAGCCAATACCTGCTATTTTGACTTCTTCCAAAGAGCTTAGGATTTCAGGCTTTGCTTGTTTTATTTGCTTGCTCTTTGCATATTTTTTTTTTAAGAGTTGCAGAAGTTATAGGCAATTCAGATGGACTTGGGATATAGTCCTATTTTTTTTCTTTAATTATTTTTCATTGCCTCCTTACCTAATGTCTGTTCAAGGCTGGCATGTGGGGCTGCTGCCAAGCATTAGAACACCTCGAAAAGTCCAGGGGGAGCATGGGGAGAGCTCATCCCCAGCTCATGGGGGGTGAGCTGGGACCCCATTGGAGCGTAGGGGGAAGAGATGCAGGATGCCTTCAGAGGATGTGGTGCTTCCTGGAAAGGATGGCAGATACTTGATCAAGGCTTGCTCTGCCTATATCTTCTGCCTCAGGAGTCTTCCCTCAAAAACCCAACCTGGGGGTGGTGGAGAAGCAAGAAGTGTGGTGGAGGGGATGGAGGAACAGCCTGTGAGAAGCCATCAAAGAGATGGGGGAGAGATTCAGGGCTGGGAAGAGGTAAAGAGGCATCAAGGGCAGGGTGTGGGTCTCTAAAGATGAGAAACTCTTCTCTAAGGGGATTTTTTTTAGTTTACTGTAACTATTCCCATAACAGGGAAAGCTGAGTTTCTGTGTCTAGAGTCAGGGATGGTTTCTGGGGTGGGGTAAAACACAGGAAAAGTTACCAGCAGCTCTGCACAGAATATCTCCTGATGTTCATGTTGAGACTTAAGCAAAGAAGCAGGAGCTTAACTGATTTGCCCACAACCTCCTGGTTGAGGAGTGGTCAGAGCAGGTCACAGGTAGACAGCCTGGTCCTGCCCCATGGTGGGTACCCCTCATTCAAAGGCAGAGGACCCCACTGCCTCCAGACGGTGACCTTTCTGGGGCCGACACCACATTTGTTCTGTTGGGTAGCGACAGGAAAGCTCTCTGATCCCACAGGATCTTTTTCCTGCCCTTGAGTTCCCAGGAGATTGCTCTGGAACAAAACATCACCATGGGCTCGTGTGCGGTAATGACCCGACTGCGGTGTCTCAGCGCTGCCGGTGATAAGGATGTCTCCACCAGACACTAATTTATTGGCTGTGTTCTGCCAAGGAAAGCAGATGTTGGATGGAGTATTTCATTGACTTGATGTTTGTGGCAGATTTGCACTGATTGTTTCCTATTCATTTTCCTGATTTGTAGGATTAGCTGCGGAGTTGCTTGCCCTGTTATTTTCTTGCTGTTATTTTAAATACATTGCGAAGTGGTAGGAACAGCAACAACAGCACTCGTAGAATGACATGACCTGTTTGAGAAACATTTCAGTTTTGAGTATGAGACACCTTTATTAACTATAAGGAGAATACTGATGCAACAAGGGGGGCCGTTCCTTCAAGAAGATGACTGACCTCTCCCTCCTCTGTCAGAGGGACTCGGCAGCTGCTGATAATTCTGTTGGCAAGATCCCGTGGCCTTTGGCAGTGTCAGGAGAGGTGAAATGCTGTCTGGATGCTGCTTGTCAGCTGGAAAGTGTGGGGCCAGCAGAGCCATGAACCAGTACATCCCATTGCCTCGTGCCCTGGGAACTGATGCTGCCTGTGTTCTTGTCATTCCTATGCTGGTGAACACCCCCTGCACCCTTGTGTGGCAGCAGCAGTGGGTACGTGGGTACCACCACGAGTAGCATCAGCCACGCTGCAAAATTTCCTTTTGGGGAGGAGAAGGGTTAGTTTTGTACATTGCACACGCCAAGAAGCAGCAACTCTCCTGTTTATATTTTGCTCCTGGCAAAGAGCCTTATCTCCTGGCTCTGGGATACTGTATTTGTTATTTTTGAGGAAGACAGAATTAGTTTGTTCCCTGGATTTTCATTTGTCATTAGTTTTGTTTTTGTTTTTGGTTTTTTTTTTTTAATTGATGTGATCATCATTCCTTCTGAGTATTGCATTTCAGCATTTTGGGAAAGGAGGGTGAGATTTGGAACCCCATGACCTGCTCCAGTGAGTGGGATCTTTCTAATGACCACGAGAGGCTGTGCCTATTGTCCTGTACAAATCAGCAAACCATCAACAAAGCCAGTGAAAGAGCCCCTTAGATCTGCCATCCCCTGCGAGGACAAATAGTAGAATAAATGGGGAAAAGGAGAATCGCATGGAAAGTGCGTTGGCACTTGGCCCTGAAAAGCCACAGTGCCTGCACTGAGGGAGAGCACTTGAGCTGTTGCTTTGCCAGATTTTTTTACAGGCTCAGCTGGTGGGGCTTACATGAAAGTCAGTTGATGCTCTGCAGGAGCCAGGTTTTTTTCATCATATCTTCAGTTCATGTGGCTATTTTAGGAAGGTGCCATGCAACCCGGAGAGCCTCTCACAGCCCCCTGTTCCAGGCGCTGGGTTTTATCTCCAGCTCTTTGCCAAACTTCAGCAGAGCCAACATTTCCATGGAAAGCATCATCAAAGGGGCATTTGTACCAGCTCACGCTTAAGTAAGTTTTCTCTCATCTTAAAACACTATTTCTTATGCATGTCATATTCAGGCTGGTCTTCAAGTGTCTGTCCCTGCCTGTCTGCTCCTGAGACAAAAAGCACAGGGACATCCTGAGGTCGGGAATGGCTCTGTACAGTCCCTGCAATTGCTGTGGGTAAATATCTTATGAGTATTGGGATGGGCCAGAGTGGGCACTGCAGCCTTTGGGAAGGACAGGGGGTGGCACTTGGAGTCACCCTGGTGAGGTGGGACGGGTCCTACAAGATGGCTTGTCAGAGCACAAAGGGTGGGAGACGTGGCCAGCCACTCCAGTGTGTCGCTGACCATTTAACATTAAGCAGATACTGGCTTCTGTTAAAGTTAATAGCAAGATAACAAATGAGTTAAGGCAAAATCCTGGCCCTATTAAAGTTAATGGCAAAATTCATTGACTACATTGGAGCCAGGATTTAAACCAAAGGTTTCTTTATGACTTGAAGATTAGGAAGGAGAGGCGGTATGTCTGGAGACATGGTCTGCCCTTGTAAAGCTGGTGGAAGCTGCATGGTTGCCTTCAAAGGGGATCAGGGCAAGTTTATCCTGTCTACATCAGCCAGGCAGTGGTGCAGGTCTGGCCTGGTGTGTGCAGAAACCGGGGGGAAACCTGAGTTTTTGGACCCAGAGCCAAACCTTTGTATTTTGCAGGAGGTATCAGGGAGTCCAGAAGACTTTGAGGGGAGGTCAACTATGCAAAGGAGACCTCACCTGGGGGCTTTTGTGCTGTACCCCTTGCTGGCAAAGGAGGTGATGGAGAGGCGTGCAGTGGGATGTGATGTGGCAGTGGGGTGGGGGCATGGTTCTCTTCCCTAGATCTTCACCTGCGGGATGGTGGAGCATTTCCAGACCCCAACGCAGTTTCCCCCTGAGCACCTCCCACCATGGGACAACCCATGATGGGCACCTACGCTGGATCAGGGAAGACCTGTGAGCTGCAGACAGGCTGACAAGAGGTGTGCATCAGGGCACTTCTGGAAACCTGTGCAGATCCTTTAAAAAGCTTCCACAGAAATGCTGGTATAAAACCAAAGTCCTGTTTGCTATTTTTCTGCTTATTCCTTAAAGGTTTGAGCAACTCTGTGAGTGCTGGAACATGATGAGGCTTTGCCCTTCCAACAGACACACCAGGAAACTCTGAGGTCATTTCAAGCATTATAACTTGTTCCCTCTTCCCCCCCAGCTGCATGCAGGCCTCTTCCTTCCAGAAGGACAGGCAAAGGCTTTTATTTTCCTGAGATGTGCCTAGTTAGGGCAGCTCCATATTGCAGTACATTCTTGCATCTTATTTCATATTTTGATCAAGCTGTGCACATTTACAGGCCAGGCATGAGGCAGCCGGTTGTATCAAAGTCAATGAAGCGATGCTGATCTAAGGCAGCTGAGGATGTGATCCTCAGTGCCTCCAGGACTGAAGGAAAAAACCCCTCCTAAATGCTGATGAAAACCTGAGGTCAGTGTAGGGGCTTCAATATTAAGCTTTGAAATCTCTTACAGGCTTATGAGTTACAGAAGAGGGTTGGGGGTGGGGGGGAAAGCCCTTACAGGAAATTGCTGGTGATGCTTTATAGCTGGTTAACTGCAGCTCAGGCAGGGATTTGGAGATGAAATTCTCTTTTAAGTGCCAGGCTGGTTCTCTGGGCTCCTCCACCTGCAAAGCAGCGCTGCTGCCTCTGAGTCACTGGTCAAAAGCAGGACAGCAGGACTTTGTCCCCCACCTCCCCATTCCCCAGGCTTTGTGGAGGCTGGGCCTTTGTGGCAAAGGGGTGGCATGTCCTAACTGACCACTGCACCTTGTGAGTGGGGATATTGCAATATTGCTCTTCTGGTTTTTATCTCTGTGACTTTATTCAGCTCTCTGTCTGAGTCACGGTGATGTGCCTGTTTCAGAAATAAATGAGACAGCCTTTACTATCCGTGTTCTAATGATGCGCCGCAGCCCAATTTTTCACTTTTAAAACTGCAGGTTTAAGGCTTTGTGTGCTGGCCATTTATTTAGTGAAAATGATTCCCCTTTCTCTCTCACCACTGGATGCATCCTGTAAAATATCTTCTGGAGCTTACTCACCTGCCAGTGAAGTTTAATTTCCCGTTGTTCCCCTGTGAGAAGCTTATGGAAATAACATGCGCAGTTCTGTGCAGCTGGGACCAAATCCCTGGTGCCACATTCTGGTGTTTTCTGGGCAGAGCCCCTGCGGGTGCTCAGTAACACCCATGGCCCAGCAAAAAGGTTTGTCTGAGCAACCTGGTCTAGCAGGAGGTGTCCCTCAGGCAAAGCCCCTGCAGGTGCTCAGTAACACCCATGGTGGAGCAAAAAGGTTTATCTGAGCAACCTGGTCTAGCAGGAGGTATCCCTGCCCACGGCAGGAGGGTTGGAACTAGATGGTCTTTAAGGTCTTTTCCAATTCAAACTGTTCTATGATCTTGAGAGGAAAGGAGGAGGAGAGCTAGGGTAGGTGGTGGTCTATTTCCAAAAGATTTCCCATGGAACCTGGGGTATTAAAGATGTGGAGCCTCACTTAAAGCTTCCCTGTCACATCCATCCTGTCCCTGGGCAGGTCGCAGTTACCCATTGGTGCAATGTGGTTGTGCCAGAAGCCTGTGGATGTGGGCTGCTGAAGTCCAAATTATGGCCCATCCCAAAGGAGAGCAGCTGGGATGCATGCACAGACCTCTGAGCATTTCAATGGTAGAAACAGTTTCCAGTTTTGTCTCAATTATATGCGTCTTGTGTATAATTCTCTCCTCTTTGGCCACAGAATTGTTGGGGTTTGAGGTTTTTTTTGGCTTTCCCTGGTAGGGAAGATTCCAGACCTTCTTAAAACAAAAAAGGCTTAAAAATAGGAGTGACAGATGCAGCCAGCTACGCCAAGCCATCCCTCTGTAATTTGCCCAGTTCTTGAAGGTGAAATCTGGTCTGGAGGGAGTGCAACACATTCAGGTTTGCTTCTGACCTGAACCCTTCATGAATTCCCATTCCTAAGATATAATTCAGGAGATACGGGATTCTGACAGCTTAGTTTTTGGCATAAGTTTTTGGGGTTTTTTTTGAGTTTCCTGTTTACACCCTGTCTAATTACTTTTTTCTTTTTCTTATTTTTTCCTAACTGGATGACACACATGGATGTCTAAAAATATTGCATGTAACAACCACCTTCGAATAAGGAGGATGTTTCTGCTGAAAAGAAATAGTATAAATATCCTGCATATGTTTGCTTTTTTTTTCCTAAGTAAACATCCAGGTTCAGGATATCACAGGGAATTGGTTTAAGTAGCCAAGAAATAGGCTTTTTGTTCTCTGCCTTGTTTTTTATTTTTTAAAAGGACTGATATTTTGGAAAATGCCTTCATGACTTTAGGTGTAGAATTTGTCTTATTGGTGTCACAAGTGAGATGGAGGAAAAATTGGGCTTTTTTTCCAGCTATATGGAACTTTTCTGAGCATTTTAACCTGCTGCATGAAATTGCAGTCTCACCCTGTGCTTTAATTTCCACACACATTCTGAGAACTGTGCATTTCTTCTCCTTCGCTATCTTCCTTTTTCATTGAAGATCTGGGTAAATCACTTCTTGCTGAAAGCCTGCTGTCTGTAAGTTAGGAGGGCTGTAGAAATGCAGTGATACCAAAATATTACATTGCATGGTGTTTGTCCTCTTTTTCATTCCTCTCCATGTTTGAGGTTTTATTGCTCACTTGTGCATGGAACATACAAGTGACTCTGGGATGCTGGATTCTTATTTTTTTCTCAGTTTCTCAGTATGGTTTTGCTAAAAATGAGGCTGCACATTATGTTGCTCCCCTAATTCCTTATTGGGAATGAGATGCGGGGATACTTTATGAATTTTATGCTGCTACTTCTTTTACTGGGTAATAGCTTCAGTGTTAGAGGCTTTGGAAAATAACTGCTAAAAAGACCAATTTGGGGGTATGTTGCAAAAACATAACAAAACTGTTCATTTGTACAGACAATGCAAAATCAATGAGAATAGGCTAAAAACATAGATGTGTGCATATATATATCTCAAGACTGCTCATGCTGTCTCTTCACTGAGCCAGACAGCTGTGCTCATCTCCTGATGGATTGGTCCAGCTACATAGAAAATCAATTATATTGTTCAGATTAGCAAGGCGTACTGAATTAAAGATGAAAACGTATCTACAAGGGGCTCTGGGGCGTTGAGGCTCTGAGGAGGAGCCCAGTGCCCTGAGAGCTGGGGAGTCAGATGTGGGTTCCTTCCTGGAGCCCAAGGAAACACCTTGGGAGCGGATGTGCTGTGGGGAAATAAATCACACCCGTGTCTTTGGGGGAGTTAGAAATGAGTCCTTTGCTGCTTCTGCTCCGGGAGCTCAGGGGCTCTGGTTGCTGAGCTGGAAGCACTCATCCATGGCCAAATATATCTCCTGTGATGCTGTGGTGGTGGAGTCCTCTTTTTGAAGCTCCCCAGCTTTTCTTCTTCAGGCAAGAGGAGAGGACCAGACTGTTGATACCTGTGTTGGAGCATGTGGCATTGCTGCACTGCAGTCATGCACACCTCTGTGTCACTGCGCTGGGACAATATGGTGCTGGTGGAAGGTGATTGATACACCAAATTTTGAGGTGATCTTGTGGCTGCGATAGCCTCTGAAGCTTTTGGTTCTGCCCCCTGTACGAACGAGGCTTGGAAAATGTGAGTACTGTCTTGTGTGTAGGAGTCTTGTCTGCACAAGGGGGCAGCTCCATGCGAGAAGAGAGTTGTCTCCTGGAGATGACCTCTCTGATGGGTGACATTCCTGATGCAGGATGGGCTTGTGTTGCTCTGTGATAGTAATTGGGAGTGATTTGCTTCTGCTTGTGTTTGTAAGCATGGAGTAAGCCAAGTGAAGTGCTCTCTGCCCCATCAGGAATGGGGTGGGGATACTTGGAGTGAGGTATTCAACAGCTGCAGAAACCAGGGTGCTAGTTGTTTAAACCTTGGGTCTGTGAGAGGAGGATAAGAGCTGATGTTTGGACTGTCCTAGTTAACACTGCTTTGTTTAGGGACTGGAGCCTGTGAATGCAACGCTGGTGGTCACCCTGGTGGATTTGTGTTCCTTGGCCAGGCTGTGGTGCCACACAGTGAGTATCCATGTTGTGCCCCTCAGCCTGGATGGAGAAGGCATCTTGGCAGGGATGTAGCCCTCAGGTGTGCATGCATGGACTGGGGGGTAAATGAGGGGTAAAAACAGCAAATAAAGGGCTCCAGAGACCTCCCCCTTCCTTGAGCTATAGTCAGCAGCTTATAGCCCTGGACATGGCCCTTCATGGCCCTGGACAATGCTGTCATGTCCCACCATGCAACAGAGCATTCCTGGGGTGACACGAGCCCGTCACCACATGGAGATATGTGTAGGAGCAGACAGGTTTGTCCCAGGAATGGCATTTCACTGTGCTTTATCACCAAACAGCCTGGCTTCTTCTGCAACTTCTTGATTGAGCTTTCCAGTACTCTGGGAAGCAGCTGTATGATTTCTTCTCAGATGAGATTCCTGGAGACTCGGATACTAAATGTTATCTGTATCTATATCTGTAAATCAGACTTTTAAGCTGTGTCCTTGTGTTTTCTCATCAATAAAATCAGGGATAATTATATCTTGCCTATCTTCAGGGGTGTCAGGAGGTTTAATTACTTCTAAGGTGCTTTGCAATTACCTTGGATAGCTGAATAGAAGCACAGATTATGGTTGGTATTTCTTTTATGTTTTAATCTTCCCAGCAACCTTCCTTTCTCCTCAGCACAAGGCTTTGTGGATGTGTTTGCTATAATAGAAACCTTTTTTACTTAACAATAGACAACGGAGGCAATTAAAACAGTCAGAAGTGATTAATGTGATTTCACTGGGTGAAAGCTAAAGCAGCTAGCAATTAAATAATGGCAACCCTTGTGCTATCTCAGAGCAACAGATGGGGAATGATTTAAAAACACTATTGGATCAGACACTTCGCAACAGGGGCAGATTGGTAACAGTATGTCAGAGCCAGAAATATGCACCACCTTGAAGGGTGCGCTGATGACATGATTAATTGATGGTAACGTGCGACTTATTTATGATGGTGTGATGGCAGACCTGCAGCTCTGGGGAACAAATGGACCTGTGATCAGATCGTAATGGATTTAAGGGCTGCAGGCAGCATGTTTCGTGAGTGGATAAATGGCAGGGAAGGTGCTGGAAGCTGGAATTGGGATGCTGCAGCTTTGCTCCCAAAACTTGAGGGATAAAAAGCTGGAAGGTGGTACCCTGCTGGGAGCAAGGGGCCTGGGGGTGCTGCAGCTTTGGGCTGATGCTTCTTGGAGGTGCAGCACCGTGGGATGGGGCTGTGGGGACAACGCTGCCATCTCCCCAATGGTGCAGTCTCTGTTCTCTACCCCTGCACACACAAGTCTCTCTTCATCTAGCACTTCTCTACAAATCCATGTTCACAGCAGTAGGAGAAATTAAGAGGAGGGGGTTTCTTCCAGCTGGACTCACTCTGCAAATGGTCCTTTTACCAGTAGTGCTGTTTTGATGAGTGATGTGATGGTACATGTTAGGTTAATGCCGTAAGTAGCAGCACTGGTGCCACAGATGCCATAACCGTGTCTTCCCAGATGCTAGACAGAGTTGTGCCTGCAGATGCTCATCTCTGACCTGTTAGCAGAGCTCCTCAGGAGGGGACTCCCTCCTGGATTTGGGTCAAAATGAGCTCAATTAGTTGAAACAATAAAGCTTTGTTGGTTTAGTTTCTTGCGGCTGACTGGGGACAGAAGAGGCTGTGTCTCGGCAGCCCTTGCTGTGCAAACAGCCCTGTGTTGAAATGGGGGCAGCCCCGGGGGGAGAGGGGAGATCTCCTTTCAGTTATACTGCAATTGGGTATAAATTGTATTTATTTTTAAGTCTTTACAAGGTTTGTATGTGTGGCATCCCAGTGCAGGAGGTGATGAGGGGGTGCTGGTGGCAGTAGAGCTCAGCCCTGTCCTTGTCCCCATCCCTGCAGAGCCAGAGGGATGTGAAAGGATAAAAACACAGTGTGTTGCTGTTTAATCCCTATGGGACCCCCTATCTAAGCAAACCACCCTCGGCCTCTGCTCACAGATCAGAATTTATAGTCATTGAGAAGCTTGTGCTGTCAGGAAAATGAATTACTCTGAAGCTGGGAGAATAAATATAAAAGCCAGGTTTCCTTCACCGGCTTTTGCCTGGGGAGTGCTGTGAAGCCGGTCCTCACTAAAGCCAGGAAGAAGTCCAGAATTAGAGCAAATTTTAAATAATGTAAAATCTTTCATGGAAGTGCATTAGATTTCAAAGGGCAGATATTAAAAGGGCCTAATGTGCAGCTATTTCTGAATCGCTGTCCTCTTAAAGAGAGGAAGATGTGTTGTTTGTGAGAGATAAAAGCGACATGAAATAAGTGGTCCAGATATAATGTCAGAGGTTGCAAAGCTCATCCTGCTCTTAATCATTCACTTCGAGCAGCTCTCTTGGTGTGTGCAACCACCTAAATGCAAGTCCTGTGGAGGCAATGATTTCTAATGCTTATGAAAAGTTATCCAAGGGAGAGCATTGATGTGCCAGTAGAGACTCCAGCTAGACTACGGGCCAGGTCTTCTGTCAACAGACTGAATCTAGGCTGACCCATCTGCAGGGAGGGTTGGGTAGATGGGGGTTTCATGGGTCCCTGGTCATCTCTGCTCCTCATGGGAGCAAAAAGCTATTGCTGAAGTGGCTACGGTACTAGCCAGGCTAGTTTCACAGGTCATCTCTGCTCCTCACCAGAGCAAAAGGCTATTGCTGAAGTGGCTACAGTACTAGCCAGGCTCAAATTAATCCTCAAATTAAATTCTCACAGCACTTATGTCACTTTTACCTGCCGCTAAGCACCCTTAATTCTGGCTTGGTGCTGATGGGAGCGGAGAGTGCTGAGGCAGCTCCCCAGACCGAGTCCTTGGAGAAGGACACTCAACTCCACATGGAGCTGATTCCCTTATCAGTGCAGATTAAACGCTTGCTACGCACTGTCCTTGCCCCGGGCTGCAGGTGGGCCACTGCAAGCCAGGAAAGGCGTGGGTCCTGCCCTTCCTCACGGGGCTGTGTTGCTGTCTTTGCAGATGACAGAGGGCCGGCACTGCCAGGTGCACCTCCTCGATGACAGGAACTTGGAGCTGCTGGTTCAGGTAAAGACATTGCTTTTTTGGGGGGGGTACCGGTAGCACAGTGCCAGATTTCTCCACTTATTTTCTTTAGCAGGGTGATCGGGGGCTGATGCCTAAGTGATGTTTGAGGAAAAGTTTTATCTCTTACTAGAGCAACTCGTAGAAGAATTGGGCATGTGTTCAGGGATGCACATCCCTGAATTAGCGGGAGGCTTTCCTTTGGATGTTGGTGCACAGTGGGCAAAATATCTGCCATCAGTTCTGCATTCAGCTTTTCAGCTGCTTTTGCCAAAATTCATAAGGTATATTAAACGCACCCCTCGTGGTGGTGTGTTTTTGTAACTTAGAAGGGAAGAAAAGTCTGTATTTTGGGGATGTTTTTTTCCCATAACAGGACCCAAAGCACGAGATCTTCCAGTACACACTATTTTCTTAACTGAAAAATCCCTCCTGCTGTAAATGCAGGAAAGCCTGAGCTTCCACATTTCTCCAGGAGGAGAAAAGCAGCGGTCGGTCCATGCACTTCAGCTTGATGTAGTGGGTGAAGTACATAATTACCTCTCAGTGCTCCGCGGGTCCTGCAGCTGCACAGAGACATCTTATCTGACTGCCCCGAGTCTCATGGAGCCACTTCTGTATTGAGTTGTACAACGAGGCTTTAACTGGGCTGTGTGTACTTAAATATTGGTATTTGCAGAGAAACTTTTTATTATATATGAAAAGCCTGGACTGAAATGCATTACTTTATTTTTATTCTTTCAATAGCCCAAACTTTTGTCTCGGGAGTTACTGGATCTGGTGGCCTCCCACTTCAACCTGAAAGAAAAGGAGTATTTTGGGATAACATTTATAGATGATACGTAAGTATGTTCATTTATTTTGAACAGCTGTGTGATTATTGCAATGCAAAACCTTATACCTGACACGGTGGCAGCCCAGTGTGATGGAAAAATGACTTTCTTTTGAAGAAAGATTTTCCTACCTTGTGCTTGTGCTGCTTGGCTGACGAAAGGGGAAGGCACAAAACAGAAAATATTTGGAAAATAACTTCTGGGCACAAACCAGAGAATACTTGTAAAATACCTTCCTGACACTTTCACTTTTCATGTTTGTCTCACAAGGTGGAAAAAATTGATGCAGCAATAATTTCCCACGTGAACACCTTCAGCTTTTCCAACTCTGCGCTTTTGGTAACAACAAGAAGGTTTTGCATTTATTTTCAAAATGAATTGCTTCTATTGCTTTGCACTTTAATCTCAAATGTGTTATTGAGTCTTTTAAACCCAAACTTCCCTAAGAGCAATGAAATATGAAGTTAGTCCTTCTCGTAAACAGCTTTCCTCTAGCTTCCCTATTGCTTTTAGATATTCAAGCTGTTCTGCAGACTACCAGGGAGAGCTGCAAAAGCAGCAAACGCTCAAAATGCACAACCCTCCCTTCCCAGCAGCTGGATTAATGCGAGTGTGTGGCAGTGTTGGGTGCAGTGTGTCACTGCTGATGCCTGTCCCCTGTCACGGGGCCGGGTGAGATGCCGTGGCCAGGCTCCGCAGTGCCGTGGCAAATCTGCTTCTGTGGCATTAACCTGGAGTTGGGGAGGTGAACTGAAATCTCAGCTGGTGTTCAGACTCATCAGTCAGCACTGTGCTGAAATGCTTCCCCACATCAGCTGGGTGCAGGACCAGCATCTCCAGAGGAGTCACCTTCAGCTCCCCAAAGAGCTGGAGCAGAGCTGCTTAGGGCCGTGAGGAAGTGGAGTTTGCATTAATACAACCCCTAAATAAACCTCTTCTTGTCTGATGGGAATATTATTAGTCCCTGCTGCTCTCTGTTGCCGCTTTTTACGGTGTCCTGGATGGAAGCCTTTGCCTACAGATCACATTGGAACTGTGTCTGGGGCCCCGGCCAAGGCAGTTCCCATCTGCAGGTGCAGGGCTGGCCCCAGGGAAAGGGCTGGTGTTTATGGAGCTGATAGGAGCGGCTTGCTCCAGGGCCCTGACCGCAGCAGTGTGTTATTTTCACCAGTCACTCTCATCTTGAGCTCTCCCTAGAATATTTTTGCCACATCCTTGTCCTTTCAAGTGCTGGAAAGTACTTTCTTCCAGCTCTCCTGTCAAAATCCCTTGAGGATGCTGTTAGCACTTGGCTTATTTTTTTTTTCCCCCCAGAAGAACTGCCTTGAAATTCTTCTGGAGGTTTTTGGTTACTGGCACTCCCTCAAGGTGAGCTTTAAAGTGCTGCCAGGGGATTACCTGAAAGCTGTTGGCATCTCCAGAAACACCAGTGGGGATCCAGGGACTGCCTTGGGTGCACAGGGCAGGGCTGGGGTTGCTGGCGCTCCCTCAAGGTGAGCTTTAAAGTGCTGCCAGGGGATTCCCTGAAAGCTGTTGGCATCCCCAGAAACACCAGTGGGGATCCAGGGACTGCCTTGGGTGCACAGGGCAGGGCTGGGTGCTCGGAGTGAGCCCGTGGCCTCTGGAGGGCACCCATGCCCCAGCCTTTCAGGGCAGCCACAGGTTCTCGCCAGGCCCCAAAGTCGTCAGAGAAGTTATTGGGGTTTGAGGGATATTGGTTTTCTTTCTTGCTTCCTTCCCATTTCAACCAGAGAAGCCACTGCAGAGAGAACTGTGTTTTATACACCTACCTCATTCAATCAGGAGGTTCAGGCTGGATATTAGGAAAAAATTCCCCCAGAAGAGCTGCCTTGAAATTCTTCTGGAGGTTTTTGGTTGCTGGCGCTCCCTCAAGGTGAGCTTTAAAGTGCTGCCAGGGGATTCCCTGAAAGCTGTTGGCATCCCCAGAAACACCAGTGGGGATCCAGGGACTGCCTTGGGTGCACAGGGCAGGGCTGGGTGCTCGGAGTGAGCCCGTGGCCTCTGGAGGGCACCCATGCCCCAGCCTTTCAGGGCAGCCACAGGTTCTCGCCAGGCCCCAAAGTCGTCAGAGAAGTTATTGGGGTTTGAGGGATATTGGTTTTCTTTCTTGCTTCCTTCCCATTTCAACCAGAGAAGCCACTGCAGAGAGAACTGTGTTTTATACACCTACCTCATTCAATCAGGAGGTTCAGGCTGGATATTAGGAAAAAGTTTTGCACTGAGAGGGTCATCAGACATTGGAATGGGCTGCCCAGGGAGGTGGTTGAGGCACCATCCCTGGAGGTGTTCAAAAGACGGGTTGATGTAGTGCTGGGAGGTCTGGTTAGTGATGGTGATGCTTCTTGTTTGTTGTGCGGGTGTCTATTTTTGTCAGGTTGATGGTTGGACAAGATGATCTTTAAGGTCCCTTAGAACCTAGAAGATTCCGTGATTCTGTGGCAAATCCCTCTGCTCTGAAATGGGGGTTTGTCTTGCTGGGACTGGGGATGGTGCAGAACAGGAGTGGGGGACACAGCTGCAGAGCTGTGCTGTCCCCACACAGCAGAAGAGATCAGAGCCATTTCTGCTGCAAACAAACATCCAGCCTTTGCTGCCCATCAGATCCCCCCGCTAGCCATGAGAAGTCAATGAAAGCATCCCCATCTATAGCAAAGGAGGGTATTTCAATAATATTTAGGTTTTTCTGCATGCTGTGCTATGACTTCAGTGCTGTATCTGGAAATAGGACTGCAAAGAGCGTTATCTAATGTCCAAAAGTGAATTCCATTCTCAAATTTAGGAAAAAAGGAAATAATTAGACAAGATGGTTGTCTGCCTCAAAGGTGAATCTTGTACTTTTTAAAGTAACAGTTGGAGTAAACACAAACAATGAAAACAGCCCGTTTCTGTATTTCCTGTCCCAGTTTTTAACCACCTCCCCAACCTGTTTCCGCAGAGGTCAGAGTGTCTGGCTGCAGCTGGATCACCGAGTCCTGGACCATGACTTGCCCAAGAAACCGGGCCCGGCAACTTTGTACTTTGCCGTTAGGTGAGTAATTGTTTCCACAAAGAAAACATTACCATTTGGGTTTATTTATCACCGGGGGTTTTTGTTTAAAAGACCTGATTACGGATTTGATAAAGGAAATAAATGTCAAAGCAATATATTATTTTTAGAAGGAGATTGGATCCTGGATAAGTGCTGCTCTCTTTTGTATGTAACTATGGAAAAAAAAAAAAGGTAGTTTGGAACCTGCTACTTCTCAAACTGTTACTGGGACATTGTTCCCAATTTGTGGTTTGGGTTTTTTTTGTTTAAAACCCCATATTTTAAAGATAATCTTTGCCTGCCTTGTCTTTAATAGTGCTAAATTTTAATACAGTTTGTTTAAACAGTTGTACTTACTTTTTCTTCTTCTTATGTTTACTTAAGGGTTGTCTGTACTTGAAAGGGATTGCCTGTGGCTTCTTTGCTCATGCAGCTTCAGCCAGTCCCCAGGAGAGAATAAAATCCCTGGCAAAGTGATGATTTTGGCCAATGTAATTGCATTACTTTAGGGCTTTTGCTGGCAAAGCTCTGCTGGTTAAGGGCCTGAAAAAACCCATGTCCTGCGAGACAGAGCTGTGCTGGCAGAAAAGACCAAGCATCATATTCTCAGTGTTGTTGGAGTTTTTGTTTTCTTTACAGTCTATTAGGAGAATGAGAGCAGACTGACCTCATTCGCTTTTCATATCTCAGTAAATTTATGCCTTGTGTGCTTAATTATTTGAAGCACTTCCAAGGCAGAGCCTTTGGTGTAGTTGGGTCGGTTGGCACTGTTGTCTTGCCATGTCCTCCCCACCCTGGTCATTGAGGGAACGACTCAAACAAGCGGCACTTTGTTTTTGCTGAACATGTATTTATCTGTGGTGGAGTTCAGACCTTCTTTTCCCTTCCCCGCTTTTAAAAGAAAGGAAAAAAAATAAATTTTAAAAGGGGTGGTAGAATCATAGAATGGTTTGGGTTGGAAGGGACCTTAAAGATCATTGAGTTCCAACCCCCCCTGCCATGGGCAGCGACACCACCCACCAGACCAGGTTGCTCAAAGCCCCATCCAGCCTGGCCTTGAACCCCTCCAGGGATGGGGCATCTACAGCTTCTCTGGGCAACCTCTTCCAGTGTGGGCTCTTCAATATATTCACTGTGTTTGAGGATCTGGGAGGCTAAAATCTATGACTGTCCAAGAAAGCTGTGATGGTGATCTTATGACTTGAGCATTTCTTTGGCTGGGATTACTGCTGTTGGCTCATGATGTTCATTTTGGCCCTCTCTGTTGCAAGATGGTCCTCTACAGGACAGGGTGTTCAGAGACCTGGGCAAGAGCTCATGGGTGAGGAGTGAGCTTGAAGAGATCAACCTCTAGAAGCTATTTTTAAGCCTGACTACTCTGGGGCTGTGAGGTCCAAACCAAGCAATTAGAACCCAAGGAGGTGGGCAGTAAGTGAGAAGCACTGCAGGAGGAGGGAGGGTACAGAAATAATGAGCAATATAAAAATTGTCTGATCTGTAGAAAATAGATATTCCAGCAGAAAAGGCACTTCAAAACCTTCAGTGGTCTACTTTGTCACAAAGTTTTGGATAAGTGACTCGAGGCCTTTGCTTGCTATGGCCTGTGCCTTGAGTGGTTAGTTCAGACACTTATCTCAAGTGAGCACATTTGCTTTGTCATAGCCTATTCCTTAAATAAAATCCCATGAGAGCAGCCAAAATACACAGTTGTAGCTGTGTGAGCCTGTGGCTTGAAAGGAAAAGCTTAACAAGTGGGATGGAGGGGCTGGGCAAGTATAAGGAGGCAGGACATCAAGCTGCTCCTCTCATAACAAGAGGCAAATGTGCAGCAGCATCAGTTTTCAGTCTCTTTCAGCACTGCACCAGAGAGTTTCCAGTAGCAATACTGGAAATGGGGGGGCATCACCAGATACCTGGTTATGACCTTCCATTTGTTCACAACTCCCCAGCCCTGAGGTCTTCTTGTTCGGTAATGAAACACACAATAAATGCTTTCAGGTTTTAATTATTTTTCTTCAGCTGGCATAAATAAAAATCCAGACAGGCAAGTATGGTACATGTAGCTGGTTTAGGATTTATAGACTTAGAACATGCAGGTTTAGGACCTATAAAAATGTCATTCTAGTTCTCAAGGATGCTGACAGCATCGGAAATAAAAGCAGAACATGTACTTTATGGTGTTCACAAACATGCCTGTCATCCCCTGAACATCCTTATCTCTGTGGTCCAGTGTTCCTCATCTGTACAGTGGTGATAAAAATGTACAGCTTGTACCAGGGAAGAAGCAGAGAGCACACAGACCTGCCTGGGGTGGGGGCAACACCTCCCCAGTGCCCTCTCCCTAAATCCAGACTGTACCAGCAGTGACTGGGAGCTACTTCTCTTCAGAGCCAGGGGTACTATCCTGCTTGTGAGGATAAGTCACCCACGTCTGACTCTTAGTTAAAGAAATTACAAGTGCAAATTATGTCACTGGTTGAGGAAAACCACCTTTTTTGGTGCAGCAGAGGGAGGAAGGATTTAGGAGGCTGAGGAAGGTCCATGCTGTGAAGGGCTGGTCTGGCAGCAGGTTGGGAAACAACAAAGAGTAAGGCTTCTGCCCCCTGATTTCTGGAGAGACACAGTGGCAGCAGGTTGGGAAAGGACAGCTTCTGCCCCCTGATTTCTGGAGAGACACACTCCAAGTGTACTTAAAGTGAAGTTTAGCAAAGCTGTTGAAAAAAATTATATCGGGTGTGATCAAGAGAGGGTGGAAATACCTGTGGTTCCTACAGCCCTCGGTGAAAGGTGAATCACAAATATAAAATAGCCTTTCAAATGTCTGGGGCAGGCTGCTGGGCTTGGGTCTGCCCCTTGGACAGGCTGCATGTCTGTAACGTGGGTAAATTATCTCCTTATCCTGCAGAGGCGTTCTGGGGAGTGCTTTAAAATTAATTTGATGGAACATGCTGTAGGAATGCGAAATATTAAAACAATTACTGTTTAATGTATTGCTTGTCTCAAGTCACAACCTAAATACCACGTACGTTCCTAACGCGTGTGGCATGTGCTGGCTTTACTACTTCCTACCACATGCTCCAAGCTGCTGCTGGGGACTTCTTCCAGTGTCTTGCAAATCATCTTCACCAAGAGAGCAGTGGCTGGAGCTTGAGGGTGTGAGGAGCCTTAGAAGCATCACGGGGCTGTGGGAGGGATTGGCCTGGTTCTGATAAATGACTTCCTACCACATGCTCCAAGCTGCTGCTGGGGACTTCTTCCAGTGTCTTGCAAATCATCTTCACCAAGAGAGCAGTGGCTGGAGCTTGAGGGTGTGAGGAGCCTTAGAAGCATCACGGGGCTGTGGGAGGGATTGGCCTGGTTCTGATAAATGTAGTGGGCTGCATGCCCTGTGTTGGCCATCCAACCCTCCTGCTATCATAAGCAAGACATTGAGAAGCCCTGGTGCAACCTGCACTGCTGTGGTGGTGGTGGCCCAAGTCTTTGCTTGGCTGGGAAAAATCCTGTACCTGCTGTCTAGCATGGGGTGGGAGAGTCTGGACCCAATGCATTCATCCTCCGTAAGGAGCTGGAACACAGGTATCCTGGTTTTTCAGACTCAGCTAAAGGAGGATTGACAGGACCACACTCACACAAATTTCTCTCTTTAAAGTGACTTGGCAGTTCCACAAGTCTTTGCTTGGCTGGGAAAAATCCTGTACCTGCTGTCTAGCATGGGGTGGGAGAGTCTGGACCCAATGCATTCATCCTCCGTAAGGAGCTGGAACACAGGTATCCTGGTTTTTCAGACTCAGCTAAAGGAGGATTGACAGGACCACGTTCACACAAATTTGTCTCTCTTTAAAGTGACTTGGCAGTTCCACACTCCTCAAATTATAGATGTGTTTTCTCCGCTCCATTTAATGCATCTCAGCACTGTTTGATTTGATGCCCCGAGTGAGTCGGAGAAGCGCGCAGACGGGTTGTGTGCGATTTTGCAGAGTGCCAGGGGCATACATGATGTTTGGTGTAGCTCTGTAACAAACTGGGACCCATCTGCTAACCTTGGTTGGGCCAGAGTAACCAGTAATGGGATTGCTTTTGTTGGTAGTGGGGAGAGGAGGCCGGGGAGGAAGGCAGCGAGCACTGCAAGACTTGTGGCAGTTTGTAGCCCTTCCATGTAAACCCCTGGTTTTAGGGCTCCCGTCATCATGAGGATGATCATCAACACTGGGCCGGCTTCCCAACCCGCAACACAGTTTTTGGAGTCACCTTTTCCACTTCTGTATTTATATCTGTGTAGGAGGGATGGGCTTTGCTGCTTTAACGTTTGACAGGGTTTTCAAATGAGATGAGAAGTCATCAGATATCTACAATCTAGTGAAAGAGGAGTTTGTCGTTCCCTGTGTGCTGTTGGCCTGTGATTTTCCGCTTGTTCCCTCCTAAGAGGCAGGAAATTAAGTGCAGTAGCTCATAGTTCCTCTGTGCTATTTTATTACTAGAGAACAAAACATTGAGGAAATAAAGTGATTTGGGAGGAAGATGAAACCTATTCAAGAAAGTAACTGTTTGGTGGTTTGTTTTTTTTTAATTTTCAGGTTCTACATTGAAAGCATTTCCTTTCTCAAGGACAAAACTACAGTCGAGCTGTTCTTTCTGAATGCCAAGTCCTGTGTGCACCAGGTAAGCCCCAGTGTTTCTTACTGTGCCTCTCCCATTTATTGCTCCTCTGTCACCTATGTGATCCTGCAAACTCACTAGGACCTGTGCCTAATTTCTAGATCTTACTGAAGTATTAAAAAATCAGCATGCTTTCTCTCCTCCTTCATTTAAATGCTGATGCTCTAAGCAAATGGATGAGGATGATGGTTTCCTTGTCCTGTTTTCACAGCCCTGCTGTGTGTTCATTGCACTAGAATAAGCCTTAAGTACTCAAAAGCTTTTAAGTTGTTTGAAATCTGGGTTGTAACTTCACAGGTAGACTCTGTCTCAGTGGCATATCCTTCTGTACACTGCATAATAAACACTCAAGGCAAAAGCATCTCTTCACTCAAGTCAAACTTGTTTAAAGAACAAAAGCCCTGTGAGGAAGGTCCTACGGTGCAAACTTGGTTCCTAGTTCCTTGATTTCCTGCCTTAATTCAGTGTAGTAGTAAAGTAATAAACCCTATAAAGTAGTAATCAAAGCTAGTTATAGAAATACTTTTTATATTTATTCTCTGTTTAAGAAGCTTCCACTGTTTTGTTGAAATGTTTGAATTGGTAGAATGTATCTTTAAAAGTTAATTCATGATAAAGTAAAATTAAAATAAGGTTGATCTTGTAGATTCATCTTAGTCTGAAAAAAGGGCAATGTGGCATCCACCTTCGGCATGGCCCTCATAACCAGTGGTGCAATAGCAGCTGCCATTCAATGAACTTTACCTTAGCAATGCCTGATGTTTCTGGGATTTTCTAGTTAATGTCAAACTCGGGCATCTGGCTTTTTTTTTTTTTTACTTGAGGTTCAAACAGTCTAAAAGGGTCACTTGGTTCTTACAATCTCTTCTTGGAAAACAGTCCTGTATCATTAGCTGATGGTGGAGCTCAATGTAGCCGGCCAAAGTTTTCATTTTTAATATGCTTCATATTTTAGAGGATTCTTATTCAATATCCAGTATTTGTTATTTTATGGTGGGATCAGAAACCTGATGTGAAAGTGGTTAATGGCAAAGTTGTGACTGCTTTGTACAGGAATTGCTTTCTAGGAGAGCGGAGGAAATTGGGGCCTTTTTACAGCATGCTAAAATTTTAAAGATGTTTGAAGAACTTGGGGCCTCACTGGTAAAGATTAATAAAAAGCAAATCTGCATTTGGCATATCTGCCATTTGAAATGAAGGGTCCTGGCAACCTGTCATCCTTTCAGGGAAAAAATGGAGCACTTCAAACAAAGCGCAAATAACTCTGGAATTGGAAAATGGGTTTGGTTTTCAATGGAATGTGAAAAATGGCACTGCTATTGAAAGAAAGGCTGTCAACACCAAAATATTTGGTGCAAATGTATATATTTATGTATGTGCATAAAGTATAAGGGAAAGCAAAGGAAGAGAGAAGCATAAAAAAACCTTCTCTCACCGATCCTAGACACATGTCATCAAACCAATAAGGAGTCACTTCTGGCCTGGATAAATATTATTATTCAAGCAGCATAACTTTGTATTACTGAAATGAAGTGCTGATAGCACGAGAAGCGCTGATGATGCAGGGAGTGCTGCAGTGAGCAGGCTGCATTGAGCTCACAGCTTTGAGAGCTGGGAGAGGTTTGAGTGAGGGCTGCTTTGTATTTTCCCCCCACCGTGGCGTTGCAAGGTGCGTGGTCTAATTGACAGCAACCCAAAGTGCCGGCTTCCCTGTTCCTGCCAGCAAAATTGCCAGAAGCAGAGAGGGTTTTCTGTCACGTCCAGTTTCTGTGGGCAGTGGAGGGATGGGACCATCACTTCCTCCTGAGAGCAGGATCTCTGCGGGCAGCGCCGAGTGACCCAACACGTAAGGAAAGCCCAGAGCCCTCTCTGCCTGCGGCACTTTCTGTGCTGGGTGGCTTCAAGCCTGGCTTCAGCACAAGCCAGGTTATTTACTTTCAAGGTGACTTTGGTCCAGTGGCTTTTAACCTTCAAATTAAGTCTTTTAAAAAATACTTTATCCTACTTGGTAAACTTATGGTCAGTCTCTAGGCTTCAAGTGGTGCGTGAAGTGAATATGAGTGGATCCCCAGCTCTGGTGAAGCTGATGCTCACTGATGACAGCGAGGAATGTTCCCTGGCATTTCTCAGTTATTAATCCAGCCCCAGGAGGTTAGACCTTCCTCAGTTTAGCTTTTTTTTTCTTCTTCTTTCCTGGCTGCATTCAAGGAGTGAGGAAACCCCAGTGCCTCAAAAAGCAGCAACCTGCCCCCAGCCCACGTGTTCGGGGGTGCTCCTCAATGGTGGTGCTCAATGCATGGGGTGTGCTGGAGGATGCCCTACCATGGGGCCGTATCCTAACCTGGATCTTTGCATGAAGCTTCTGCTCTGTGTGGGCTGGGAATGTGGCTCAGAGGATAAATGCTGCAATACCTGGGGTGTGAGAAGACCTGCCTGGATAAGATTGCTTAAAAGCCAGTTGTGTTTTTTGTTTTTACAAAGCTGTTTCCAGAATTTTCACGGTAGCTCATTCCCCATAAGCAACATGGTGCGTGAAAAGCCGAAATTCAGGGTGGTGCAGAGACTTGATGCTTGAAGGAGTTTGTGTTTGTGCTCTTCTGACATTCCTGAGCGCTGGCATGTGTTGACAGCTCAGCAGTGTGTACGTACCTGTGCTTTAAAGGAAAATGATGCTTTCCTGAGCAGAGGATGAAGAGGTGACATTGCCCTGCATGTGAGATGCTGCATATTGGTGCTCCTGCTGGTGTGTAGGATGCACCACAAGAGCAAGACAAAGGCTTGGGCAAACACAGCCTGTGTGTTGGCAAAGCTTTGTGCCAGTCCTCCTTCTGGAGGGAATTTAGCCGTGGCTTACCAGGTTGAGAGGCTGCCTCATAAATGTATTTACAGTATTATTTGAGACATTTGCAGACAGTCCTGTGTGTGAAATCCTGTAAGTGGCTGTATCCAATCAAAAAGAATGGTATCTCCCTAGTGAGGTCCAGCATCTCTGGGTTTAGGGTGGAGCTGCTGGGAAGAATGTGTTGGCCATTTTGCCCCAGATGACTCCAGAGAGGTTTTGCTCCCAGCTGAATAAAAATTCAGAATAAATAATATAGCATATTAAATATATCAATAATTAATTCTATAATATATCACTGGCTTCTGAATAATATAATGGAATAAAAACCTGCCTAAAAGCTCTGAAAACAGACAAAGCTGGCTTGTGCTCTGTAGTGCATAGCCACCCTCTGCTCTTCCTCACCTTTCAACTCCACACTTCCTTCCTGCAAATCTCTCTGCTCCTTTCTGCAAATTGGGTACCACTTTCTGCTGCCAAGGGTTTGAGGAATCTGGGGCTTGTGCATTTTGCAACGTCTGTAGACATTTTGGCAAGGAAGGAGTGAACAGACAATGAAATCTCTGCTGCCAAAAATGTATTTCTTTCTGCTCCCCACCCACTCTCCCACCTCTGCGCTCTTCAGTACAGTCAAAGCTCTTTTGTGACTGTGGGACCTTTGCTGCCGCTCACCAGCTTTGTTCATCCTCTACAACCTGTGGTGGTCTTAGTGCAGTCTCCCCCTCTGCCTTGCCCTCATCCCCTGTGAGCAGCTGGGGATCCAGAGGAGTCACCTTTGCCCAAAGCACAGGAGAGCTGAAACCTTATTTTTACTTTCATAACTCATAGAGTGGTTTGAGTTGGAAGGGGCCTTAAAGATCATCTTGTGTCCCTCTAGACCAGGTTGCTCCAAGCCCCATCCAGCCTGGCCTCCAACCCCTCCAGGGATGGGGCATCAACAGCTTATCTGGGCAACCTGTTCCAGTGTCTCACCATCCTCAGAGTGAAAAATTTTTTCCTAATATCTAATCTAAATCTTCCCTCTTCCAGTTTAAAACCATTACCCCACATCCTATTGCTACACTCCCACATAAGAGTCCCCACCTCTCCTGCAGTGTCTGTGACTGCTCCTTTCCACCGCACCCCATCTTAACCCACCACCGCATCAGCACCAGCATCTTTCTTCTGCACAGTGTACCATAATGCTGCTTTACACACCTGGAGAATAGACCTCCTCTGTTGGATGTGCCAACATGACCCGTTCAGTATTTTCTGGCCTTGCCCTCCCCATGTCTCCGTGCATGTGAACTGAACGCAACATTTGCTGTTACGCTTGTAAGAGCGCCCGGTGTTTCCTTGCCACTGGTGCGTGCACAAACCTTGGCCTCCAGCCGACACCACAAATGCTGCCAGTGCTCTCACCCTACCTTCCCTTCATGTTGAGCTGCCAATTTTTTCCCCCTGGTCTGATGCCCCCATCCCTGGATGTGTTCCAACAGCTTCTCTGGGCAACCTGTTCCAGTGTCTCACCATCCTCACAGTAAAGAATTTTTTCCTAATATCTAATCTAAATCTTCCCTCTTCCAGTTTAAAACCATTACCCCACATCCTATTGCTACACTCCCACATAAGAGTCCCCACCTCTCCTGCAGTGTCTGTGAGCATAGAGTCCCCACCTCTCCTGCAGTGTCTGTGACTGCTCCTTTCCGCCGCACCCCATCTTAACCCACCACCGCGTCAGCACCAGCATCTTTCTTCTGCACAGTGTACCATAATGCTGCTTTACACACCTGGAGAACAGACCTCCTCTGTTGGATGTGCCAACATGACCCGTTCAGTATTTTCTGGCCTTGCCCTCCCCATGTCTCCGTGCATGTGAACTGAACGCAACATTTGCTGTTACGCTCGTAAGAGCGCCCGGTGTTTCCTTGCCACTGGTGCGTGCACAAACCTTGGCCTCCAGCCGATACCACAAATGCTGCCAGTGCTCTCACCCTACCTTCCCTTCATGTTGAGCTGCCAATTTTTTCCCCCTGGTCTGATGCTGCAGTCCCCAAGCCTTCTCAGTCCCGTGTGGTCCAGGCAGCTGCCTGGCTCCTGTTCTCCAGCATCCATGCTCTTTGGGCTGGAGCTTGGAAAAGCCACATGCACTGCCAGGAACAGCTTGGGCCACTAAGCCAGAGGTGGGAGCTGGTAAAACTTAGGTCTCCAGGTCTATGGAAGGGCCTTCCAGTTGACTTGTTTATCTATGTGTATTTTGGGAGGATGCAATGACTGGAAGGAGGCCTTGTGTATGTCTGGGCTGTGTTTTCTTACGTGCCTCTCTCTTTTAAGGCTTTGAGAACTGCCTGAAAACCTTCAGTGGTGACAACTTCAATTTAAAAGCTTTCTTTCCTGTCACTGAATGTAAGAAGCTGGGTTTAGATTTATAGTGCTCTCTAAAATCTACTGTACAGCTGGAATTTAAAATAGTGGAAACCTAGCACTTAGTTTCAGGCGAAACGAGTATCTCGGAGTTGATGTGTTTGCTCGGGGAGAGCGGAGCTTTGTAACACGTTCAGTGTGTTATTGCACAGCCCATGACCACAGTTGGGATGCTTTTAAGGAGGTGGGTCGCAACTGGTCACGCATATGTTGATGATAAATTTGGAAAGATAAATTAGTCTTTTCTTCTTTGAAAACAGCCAAGTTTGGAAAAATAACACCCTACTTGGCGAGCAAAGCACTGTCAAGTTTATTATGCATTAGAGCTAACCTCTATATAGCTCTGCAGCCATACTGTTGACTCTTTGCCAGTCCTTAAAAATATGTTCTGTAAACTAAGATCTTGGTCAAGTTGGCTGTGTTCCCCTTGTCCTCTCTATATTTGGGTGTCAGGGGAGCTATTTATTTAATTTCCCATTTGTTTCAAAGACCTGCACGAATTGTTTTAAGAAAAGAAAAAGAACAATGTTAAAGGAAATGGAAGTTTTCGGAGGAGTCTGTAACCATGATAGCTTCGTGAATGGCGATGCTTGTGAGCACTTGGCAGCCTGAAGACTAGTGCTTACTAAGAAGAGCTGTTGAAACAGACCCCTGGTGGGAGCATAAAGCCTGGCTGGCTTCCAGCTCGTGGAGAGTGAAGTGGTCGTATATCAGAGAGCTCTCGAAAGTTTTATAACAGATATTTCCTAATTCTCCCCCATCTCTGGGGAGAGGGGAGCGTTCCCATGCAGCCTTGTAACACTGTGTAGTCTGATCCTAGCCAAGGCTGTTCAACTGCACTCTATCCATTGCCTGTGTTTGCTGTTCTGCTCCTGAAGAGCACGTGTAAAGCCCAGGACAAGAATGAGGAGGACCAGCTGGCCTTCTGAACCTTCAGGTCTGTTGTCTTCCATGGGTGATAGCAGCCACCTTCCTGGCCCAAATTCATATGAGCAGCTTGTCAGCAGATGAGAAGGATGGAGAAGGTTATGTCTGTGAGCAAAATGTGACAGAGGAGGAGGTAAGACGCCCATGCTGATGTAAGCTGGCAGATCTCCATGGGGCCTCCCTACTTGTTACCCCATGAGGCTTCACATGGGGCTGCACTGGTGGCCTGGGGAGGGACTTGGCCATGGTTTGGGTATAGTCAAGGGACTCCACACAGCACTTCTGTTGAGGCTTGTCCAAGGCTGCCTGCTGTAAAGGCTGATGGTGCCCAAGGGACCTGTTGAGACCCTTGCCAGGGGAGGCCTCGGTTGTGTCCTAGCTGGGGTGGCCCATTGCATATGAAGGCTTAATTGGTTTGCAGCCAAAGTTTCATACCTCGTGTCTCTTGACGCAGTCACCTCCTCCTGGGTGTAACTACTGGTGTTAATTGAAATTGAGAGGTTTGCACCTTTGATCTCCTGGCCACAGGGTAAAGATGCTGCGACAGGTCTGTTGTTGGTGTGTGTTGGGTATCTCGCTGTGGTAGGAAAGCGAAAGGCTTGTGATTATACATTGAGTCTAATGACACTTGCTGCATACCCTGGTTTGTAAACAGGAAAGTCTTTATGTCCTTCCCCCATTCTCTGCTTTTACTCTTATATTAATGCAGAAGGAGCAGAAATAAATGTACTCCTGTTGCCCTGAACTGTGTAGACAAGTCTCAGAGTAGCTCCTCCTGGAGTTTCATCTAAGTGTTGGCTGAAGCACGAAATCCAAGCAAGGGAGAGGGATGAGGGTGGCAGAGACAGCAAAACAAAGGGTGTAACAGAGAAACCTGGAGCTTTTGCTCACCACGAGGTGCTACCAACTTTTCTTTTGGCTGCGTTGGCTGGAGCAGCAGGTCCTGCCAGGAGAGAACCATGGTGGCTGCTGCATGTGTGCTGAGTTGTGTTCAGTCTCAGGTCAGGCTCTCTCATGTGGGTAGGAAGGGTTGTGGGGCTTAGCAGATGACATGAAAGATGTCATGGACCATCTAAATGCTGTGAGGGCTCCTGAGCCATCCAGGCTTTGCTTCCTGTGGGGTAAATGCAGCATGAGTGCAAATCTGGAGTGCCCTTTTGAGAAGGGTCAGAAGGACCAGCCTTTAATTTACTCTTATAAGGGCTCATATTCTGCTTCTCCTGCTGGTTTAGTGCTTTACTTTCCCTCCCTAATGTGCTGCAGGCAGCTGCTTGCTTTGCTGTGCTTTTTCTCAGCCCGGTGTTTCTGTCTTTGGGAAATTGGTCCCAGTTGAGATGCTCAATAAAGTTTGAAGTTCCCGATGCAGAAGGGAATGGGATGGGGTGTCCTGTGCGTCGCAGGGCAGCGTGAACAGCAGGAGACACCACCAGGGCTGAGATGTAGGTGTGAATGCCAGTAACCAGTACGGGCGCTTTAAAGTTGGAGGGTTATTCGTTTGCTGCTATTGTTTGTCTCCTTGGTTTAATTACCCAGCGCAGCCACGCTGACAGAGCGAGTTGTTGAATTGCCTGACCTAGTTCCTCCCGTGCTGCCCGACTTGTGTCGTGTAACAGGTTGTGGCCAACAACTCCTCCCTCCCCAGCTCAGATCCCAGGAGCTCAGGCCACCTTTGTGCAGCCTCTTCTCCCAAAAAAAAACAACCCTTCAATGCTGAAAAGCTGGTAAGGTGTCTGCACTGCGGGGCCCTGCCTTTGCATCCTCTGGCTGTCGGGGCACACCGTGGGGATGCTGGATCTCTTGGGGGAAGTCATGGCAGTGCTGGGTAAGGGCACAGGCGCTGGCATCGCTTTCTTCACTTGTCCACACCCAACTAATTGCCTCCCTCAGTTTGAACATCGTGTCGTACACATTTGGATCCTTGCTTTCCCTCTGCCTAATCGCACCCTTCTTTCTCTCAGCTTTTTTAAATCACCTTTCAGTCATCACGGGTAATTATATTCAATGTTGTGGCTGTCTTGAGGCTATTCAATCATAGTGTGTGTATTTGGGGGTGTCTTTGGTTAATATACATTTTTAAAGAGGTTGGTTTGAGGGAAGAGGTTTGTTAGTATCTTCTCAAATCTCCATGTGAAATATCTTTGTTAGTCTTTAACCTCTGGAGGTTATATGTGCTTTGAACAAACCATATCCATTTTCACGTCTTGCTCTGGCTCTAAAGAGTTAAAGATGACAGTTCCTGTGTGTTGCTCATTTTTTTTTTTTAAATCTGCTTTAATCTGAGTTTACAGTCTAAAGATTTGCTTAGCACAGTTAATGCTCATCTGACTATCATCACTCTTGATCTGTGTTTTCATCAGGGTTTTGGACTTGTATCTCTGTGACAGTAAATTCTAGTGTTGTTGCTGTGTCTAATGAGGGTTCACTGCTCTATTCATGACCGAGCTTGTGATTTTTATCACATTCATAAGTCTATGTCTGTGCAGCAAAAGACTTGAGCTCTTGAGATCTGAATCAGGGGCTAAATTCTGCCCACGGGCACTGAAGGCAGGACTTGGTCTTTACTGGCCGCCGAGATAGTGACCTGTTCCTGCTCTGTGGTAATTGCCACCTGGTATGGACATCTGCTGCAACCTTTTATTATTCTGATGTTTGTCAGCATGACAAAAGCCACCACCTGAATCTGCTGGACCAAATGCAGTGTTTAGATAAGCCAGTGGCCTTTTGGAGAGCTACACAAGAGGCTGAATCTGTCTTGCTGGTTCAAATGATTGATCCCAGTGCAAACCCTAATTGAAAAATACCAGTTTCATCCCCTCCCTGGAGCTGCACCCCCTAGTCTGTTTAAACTTATTTGCATCTAAAATGTAGAAGGCTCAGATTCCATTATCTGAATTACATCCATCTACTTAACCTCGTGCTAGTGACCTTGTTCCCACTTGGGATAAATCTAGGAAAACCTTCCATCTTCATCTTCAACACACGGCCATGAGGGCACTCGCTGCCCTGGCTCCCAGGGTCCCCCTCCTGCTCATTGAAGTCTCTGCTTAAATTAGCCCAGCAATTGCAGGCATTGGGAATGAATCTTCTTTCAGCCGTTTTTCCCCATCTATTTTTGAAATCTGACCTTGCTGTTGAAGTGATGCTAAAAGATACCCCCCTGTCTGCTGGCCTTGGGGCTGAAGGGTGGTTATAAAATCAGAATATTGCCTGAGTGGGAATAGCCATGGTCCTGTGCTCCTGAGTGACATGTATCGCTATATGAATTTGTGTCAAGCCAAGGGCTGTCCAAACTCCTTGACAGCCCAGGGCAGGCCTGGATTACGTTATAGCTATGGCCAATTGGGGAACCAGATGGCAAATAATTTTATATTACGACGGAAAATAATTTGTCACTTGTATGTAGCATTAGTCTGTTAGATAAAGGCTGGGCTGGGCTTTGGGATCCTGTGCTTCAAGTCCTCACTCAGCTACTTAGAACTAGGACAGTCCTTTCACCTCCCTGCATCTCTTTTCTTCTTGGATTATTTTAGCCCCTTTTAAAAGGTAGAGGTTCTCCTGATCTGCAATTTGGGTGTTTTGGTGGTTATTTTTGGGCAGAGCCTCCCACAGAGTGGACCCAGTCTCCTGCCACTGTTATTGTATGGTGGTATGTGGCAATAATTAGAGCTGGTCTGCCCTGTTCTGAGGTTTGCAACAGCTGGAGAGCCGTGGTGGCAGCCCTGCACCTGGGATGTCCTGTTTGCCCCCTTTGAAGGTCAAAGACACCTTCTGTGTCTTGTTTGAGAGAGGTCAAAGTTAGGGAGGATCTTCTTACCTCTCTGCTCCTCAACACAGCTTCTAAGCAACCCTGTTCAAAACTGAGGACATTGCCACAGCAAAACCCTCACTATGAAAGCAAGGACTGAAACTTCATCACCTGAAGAAGGCAGTCCCCGTTCAGCCTGTTTGGTCTCCCAAAACCCTAAATGAAGTGGTTTGTGGGATCACTTTTAACATTCGTGGCAATATCGTAGCAGCCTAGTAAAGTGACCAGAGTTTCCTAAACATCTGTGTTTAGGGACCAAGTAAATAAACACAGAAAAGCAGCCTCGTAATTACGATTGCTAATTAGTTAATGGCTGTGAGGTGCTTTGAAGATGAAAAGTGAAGAGGTGCTGGGTTATTAAGCCCCAAACACCCCAGTAAGGCCAGGAGCAGCTATTGCTATGGGTCAGCAGAGACTCGCTGCAGCAGTAGCTCACCCAGTTTTCCTTGGAGCCAGTACCAAAGAGAAGAGGGCCTTTGATGTGAGACTTGCATTTAGATATTTAAATCTCGGTGAGTTTCTTGTATGCGTAAAAGGTGATGAGCCGCATGTAGCTGATTCTGCCTTGGGGCAGGGAGATGATCTTGATGAGCTTTTAAGGTCCTTCTGGCCCTGTTTTCCCTGATTTTGTGGTCCAGGGACAGCTTTGCTGAACTGGAGCTTGTCTTTCTTGCTGAGCAGAGGTTCCCTGCGATGGCATTTTCTCATGCCTGGGTTCCCCACCTGCTGGTGCAGCAGAGCATGGTGCTGGGATGACACGATGCCCTGTAATCCTTCCACTGCCACAGTTGGCCTCAGAGGCTGTTTGAGCAGATGCAATTTAGCTAAAAAAAGGCAGCTCAGATGTGCATGACAAAGACTACCCTGATACGGACCTGGAAGTAACAAACTGCCTTAAAGTTGTAACTACATGAAGAGTTTCTGGGCTTCAATCCTTGACTTTTCTCTTAAGCATCGACATGAAAGAGATCTGAAGGAAGGATGAACTCAAGGCTCTTTTTTTTTTTTTTCCCCTCCTAATTTGTGATGTGCCCCTCCTCTTCTTCTAATAAAATATGTCTGCGAATGCTTTGGAGGCTACTTCTACATAGCTGTTGCCACACCTGTTGGGAAGGGGAAATTCCTTGTAGTCTGCCATTGCGGAGCAGCCCGGGGGAGTGCTGCTGCTGGAATGTTTTATTGATGACAAAGCTGGCAAAAAAAAAAAAAACTTCCTTTCCATGAAAATTGAATTATTTGTTTGTCAGCTTTTGAATTTAGTCTCTGTGGGGCAGACCTGCAGCTGTGGTAAATTAGCTCAGCTCCAGATGTGCCCTATATATTTTGAGATGTCATTTCCCTCTATCTGTATGGAATTCTGTGGATCTTCCTGCTACCTTGGTTTTGGCACTGTTTCAGCTTTCGGTCTGCTTTGTCCCCTCAAAGACTGGTACGATGGCTACTATCTTTGCTTGTGGAAGATCAATAATTAAAAAAAAAAAATCATCTCTGTATTTGTGGGCTGGTTCATGCACTTTGTTTGTCAGCTTTTGAATTTAGTCTCTGTGGGGCAGACCTGCAGCTGTGGTAAATTAGCTCAGCTCCAGATGTGCCCTATATATTTTGAGATGTCATTTCCCTCTATCTGTATGGAATTCTGTGGATCTTCCTGCTACCTTGGTTTTGGCACTGTTTCAGCTTTCGGTCTGCTTTGTCCCCTCAAAGACTGGTACGATGGCTACTATCTTTGCTTGCAGAAGATCAATAATTAAAAAAAAAAAATCATCTCTGTATTTGTGGGCTGGTTCATGCACTCGGTTTTGTCCCTTATACACAGTCTGCAGGGTGCAGTAGGTGTAAGGGGTAGCTTTGATAAGCCAAGAGTCCAACTGTAAGCACATCTCCTCTACTTTTCCAGTGCTACTGCTGGTCCCTGTATAGAATAAGGACCAGGGTTTTTGCTTCAAAGAAGCTAACTAAGATTGCACTTAAGCTTGTGAGCAGGAAAAAAAAGGATCCTTATGTGGTTTTAGTGCTTTTAGTCTTTATCTGCTGAACGCCTCTGAAGTCACCGAGTGCAGGATTGGTTTTGGAGTGGGGTTAGTGGGGAGATGTCCAGCATGGGGGTCCATGCAGTTTTTCTGAATTGCTACACTACAACTCCAATTTACTTGTAATAACTGGAGGCTGTGAGATCCAGGCTCTGTGGGGCAAAGGAAGCTTAGTTTTGCTATTCTTGTGATTAATAAGTATCACTTATCTAGCATCAGGGGTGTGTGTACCACCATCGCGACAAAGACCTGCCCTCCCTGCCCTGAGGAGGTGCTTCAAGCCATAAAAATACCTTTCCTTCAACCCTGCCTCCCTGCTCCATGGCCAGTTTTTCGTGGGTTTATTTTGCAGGGTGCAGGATCAGGTCTCCGATGGGATGCGGTGTCAGATGCGGTAACGCAAACCAGCCTCCAGCAAAACGCAATAAAAGCCCCGATGGGACGCGCTGTCAGATGCGGTAACGCAAAGCAGCCTCCAGCAAAACGCAATAAAAGAAAGATTTGTAAAGAAAACACACGAGGGAGAGAAAAAGGGGGGGGAGAGGGGAGGGTTTGGGGAGGAGGAGGAGGAAAGGCGATGTCACGGTGTGTTTGTGTGTCCACGCTGACAAAAGGGGGGTGGCTGCCAAGGGGATGTGGGGAGGGGACTGGGGGTGGCACTGCCTTTCCCGGAGCATCGGGAGCCGCCTCCCTGAGCCCCCGCGTTGGACCGGGGCGGTGCGGGGCTGTGCGGGGCGGTGCAAGGCACACACACATACACACACACTCACACGCTTCATGTCCTTCTCTTTCCCTGCAACAGGGGCAGATTGAAGTGGAGAGTGAGACCGTCTTCAAGTTGGCAGCTCTGATTTTGCAGGTAAGCGGCTCTTCCTCCTGTCATTTGGGGGGTTTTCTAATAACCGGTAGCTTAGACTTCTTGTAGCTCAGCTGCCCGCTCCTTTTCTGGTGTTTTTTTTCTCCCCTTTATAAAGACAAAACCATGCAGCGTTTTTTACAATCTCTGCAGTTGGGAGGAGGGGGAGCTAAAAAAGTTGGGAGCTGTTTTTCCTTATAGGCAAGTAAGAGAAATGTCTATTTTGGGAATTTTAAATTGAAAGAGGGAAGAGGAGAAACTCACCAAGGGAAGTCCTTGGCAGTTTCTGTCTAATTTATCACTTATTCTAATTTAAGTATGTTCCGGAGATCTGGGAAGCAAAGAGTATACTACTGTAGCTCAAGTTGCTATATTATGCCTGTGAATCTTTCAGAGTGTTTGTTTTTGATACTTCTGTTATGTTGAAATATATTATGCCAATTTTTCTTAATCAAGATCTGTTGTACTCAGACCTAAACTCTGGTTATTTACCACTTTGTAAGAAATAAAATTCGACCTAAAAGATCTTAGGGGGGGTTGTCTCTCCCAGTGAGAGTGTCTCAGTGACAAAATGCCACCGCAAAGCTGCGGTGGCTCGATCTGCCTGAACTGTTGTTTTCATCTGGAGCGAGCTCAGTTTCTCTCAAGTGCTGACCTGTTTGTAAAGCTGCCCTTTAGCTGGATGCGGTCGGCCGGAGAGAGAATTGTATTTCACTTCTCGTACAGTAAAAGTGACACTTGGTTTGCAGTGTGAAATTCATCCCCATTCTGGAAGCGGTTTTATTTATGGTGTAGGTGGATCATCTACAGCTGGAAGTGTTAAAGGGTTCTGTTCTTGAATACATGCAGGCAGGCTCCATGCTTTGCCTGGGGTGTAGCTGGGGTCAGGATCTGGCCGTGGAGCTGTGGGAGTGGGGAAGTGAACAATGCTGGGAAAATCGAGGACTTTTGAAGAGATCATGTTTTAATTCTGTCACTGTTTTTCAATTGTAGGAAGCTAAAGGGGACTATTCCAGGTAATAACATTTTCCTTTCTAATACTGCTGTGCTTGATGGATGTGTTTTTCTGGGTTGGCATTGTATTGCAAACAATCAGAAAGGGGGGTAAAGTCCAGCCGCGAGCAGTGGCTGAAGAAAGTGATATGTGCTGCTGGGCTGGATAAAAATCTGAGTCTGCAGGGTGAGTAATGCCTTTTGTGAGCAGGCTCTGAGTCAAAACAGGGATTTTTATTTTTTTTTTAGGCCATCCCTCTTTGCTCCCCTCCCCAAACACTGAAGTGGGATAGGGAGACAAGCTCCCACTCTTTCCTACTCTTCTCCTGCCTGTGCACTGTGGCTCAGGTCCTTTGGGGTGACCTTGCCCCTGGCCCTGCCTGTACAGTGACAACATGTTTTGAGGGACACGGAGCCTGTCAGCTGCCCATGCTGGACATCAATGAATTGCTTTCTTCTGCAGCTGCCCCGGGGGCCTCCCCCTTCCCACACTTGACCCCACAGTTGTGTTGTAGCTGGTGTGTGACCCGGTTGCTGGGGCTTTAGATGTCTGAAGCTGCATCATCAGGCTGGGCTTACCCTTGGAAACCACTTTTTGCCACACACTGGTTATGATGACCAGCCGTGGGGAGGAGGTGGGGTCGCACTTGGACCTGTTAGAGCCAGGGGAAAAGACCTTCAATTAGAAACAGCTCACTAAGCAAATAGAAATTCAGAAGGTTGGCTTTGGTCATGTTAATATTTTACCACTCACTAAGTTTCCATGTGGGAAGAGAGGTGTGTTTACGCTTTAGCTACAGCAGCTTTCAAGAACCATGCTTTGGAAATGCTCAGTAAAGAGCTGTCTGCTCAAACACAGGGAGCAAGTCGCATCCGACTGCCAAAGCCTTTGGCAGTGACATGCTCTGCTTTTCCTTCAGTGCCTGCTTGTCAAGTAAGTGCCAGTGCTGCTGCCCAAGACCCCTTCTTCTCCAAATGCCATCCCTTCTCCACTGAGGGACATGCTCTGTGAAGTCCATCACAATCTCCTCCTCCTTTTTATTGGTGTGCTCTCCTGCCCACAGGGAGGAAAAGATGTCCTTGTGACTAAGATCAACTGGATGGGCTGGCTGTACAGACAGTTTCTGTTCCTGGTCATGCTGTAGAGCTGCTTTGTGATGCACTGTATATTGCTTAGAGTCTGTGTGCTGTTTTTTTTCTCTAGAAAGACCGCTCATCTTGCCTAATTTCTCAGGGACACCCTAAACTTAACCCAGTTTAGGCACAGATGACCAGAGAATGCCTTTCACTGGACAAGAAGTAACTTGCTAAGCTGTAGCAACTGGTGACACGTGCTCTTAATTCTCAAGAAAAGGGGTTAAGGTTAGAAACTACCTTTGTGGTGAAAGCCTGCCCTTATGTGGCTTAAACCTCACACTGACTCCTTATCATTTGCCATAAATAGGTTTGTAAGTATTGCTTCACATGCCCCAGAACTGCATCTGTGGTTATTTTCCATGCCTCCGTGGACACGTTGCAAGGAGTGGATTGCCCGTGGTTACCTTGAGAAGTATTTAAAGAAAACAGGAGGGAAGAATAGTGCTCTACAAGACTGATTTCCCAAGTGCAGCTCTTCCCTGAACACTTGTGTGAAAATAGCTGCAGCAATTGTTTCCTCTCTTAAACAAACCATATGTTGTGCCTCCGCAGCACATGAGCACGGCCAGCTGTCCCAGGCCCGGCGAGCGCACCAGAAGTGAAGGAATTTCATCTTACATATCACAAGTGGTCGTTTGGACCACCCCTGATAAAGCACTAGCTTAATTACCAGCGTATCTTAAAGATAGCGTGGGACTGGTCTCCCCTGCCAAACTGGCCCATGAGACAAAGGGTACGGCCTTGCAGCGGTGCCTCCGGTTGCAGCGTCTTGGCTTTGGCGTGTTCCATGTCGTTTGGCAATTCCCCTTTTTGAATCACTTTCTGGAATGTGGCTCTTGCACCATTTCTGCTTACGTGAGAACACATGGGTTAATTTATTTTTTTTTTTTAAAATATAGGATTAGTGCTGAATGGATGCGGGTAAATACAGGAATTGCCTGAAGTCCTAGAGATTAGCTTTCTGGAAGTGAAAAATGGGCCAGTCCAGACAACGCTGGTGATCTCTGCCTGGCTGAGTTTTCACGCATCCTGTAGGGAGTTTTTCCATGAGGACAAGTCCTGTGGAGGGGTCTGTGTGACATTCCCACTGATTTCATGTGGGAACAGGCAGATCAGTACCAGGGTCTGAACGCTTCAGACTCCTGTGGCTGTGCAGTAACCCCTCTCCCAACCCACCACTCAAATTCTCAGATAACGTCTGGATGGCAGAGAGCAGCAATCTCCCCAGAAACACCCTCCCCTGCCCCGTGCTGAGGGGGTGAGCACATTCTTTTGAAATCTGTTTATTTTCAGGGAGCAAACCTGATGTGTGGGCGCTTAGGGAAAGTAAAAACTTTTGATTTCTGCACCAGATGGTTCACTGGAGGTGATTTGAAGTCTGGTAGCACTGACAGCATGAAAATATCAGGCTTTTTGGGGTTTGGCCCTTGCAAGTGGTTTGCAACTGGACCCCAGGGTCTTGGCCTGGGCTGTTAGGACAAGGGTATGAGCTTTATCATCTGCAGAGAGGCTTTATGTGAGATAAACCACCCGAGTCCCACTTTGAGAGGACTCTGGCTTTTAAGACATCTTGATAAAACTTAAATACATGGTTCAAAATTGCACCCGCAGCATGTCCATTGCCTGTTGTGGGAAGCTCTGGTTTCTCAAGGGCAGTCTAAAATGACTGTGGGCTGCAGGAGGAATGATTAAATAAGATGACAAGGGACCACGATCGGTGTAGCTCACCGCACGCCCAGTTCCTTTTTCCTGTTTACCAAACTGGTGATCCCAGCCAAGATAATTCCCCCCTGTGTGTGATGAAGAGCGTGTTGCAGGGATGCTGGGTGAGCTCTTCCTCTTCCCCTTCCATGGGTCGGTGTCAGGGCTGCCACGGTTCCTCCCGAGAGTCCTGCAGCTGCGATGTTCCCAGCAAGTCTGAGATGCTGCAGATCTCTGTCCCTCTGCTTTCCTGCCCAATGAGTGGGAACATCTTGCTCAAGAGGAGGGATGTAACGCTTTGTGTTTGCTTCTCACGACTCATCTATGGTTTCCAGTTGACTGCTTCTCTGTTCAAACTGAATTTCCGTCAGTTTTTCTCTGGCTCCTGTAATAAGAACCCAAAGTATTAGTCATTAATAGGAGTTTTGAAACACTACGCGCTAGTTAATTGTACTCTTCAACTCTTATATTTGCAAATGAAGCAGAAAAAAGCTGCAAGCCTGGTTTTACAAAGTCTGGGTTTTTAAACTCTATGCAAAGGTTTTTAGAAAGAATCTGATTCAAGTTGCAGCTTCTGGCATGGTTCAGTTTTGGGGGGAAAAGAGTCCATATTCTGTTTCTTTTAGACATTTTATTTAAATTTTAAAGAAAGCTAATGTCTTGGCAGGCATGCGAAATAATAGACTGGTCTGGTAATTATCATCATGTAAACATGGAATATATAAAATCTTGCCTCCTTGGGAAATTAGTGACTTAGTTGTATTTAGTTTACAGGCTAAACATCTGCCCTCAAAAATGCTATACAATAGTATATAGCATAATTTTTCTTTGTAGCTTGATGGAAAGAGACAGTTTACAACTGACAAGTCCTAGATGCTGTCTTTCTAATGTTAGAAAAACGTTTATTAAAATTGGATTAGCTGCAGGGACTATATAAGGAAAGTAGCTTTTTTTAAAAAAAAAAAATTCTGCCTGATAATCTTGGATCACATTCTCCCCAGTAACGTTTCCAGGACTGAAACCCAGCCGTGCTCCCTGGAAGTTAATTAAATTGCTGGAGGAGGGTTCCCATTTTCTTTAAATAGCTGACGCATTCGGTTTTGATTCTGGCCTGTGGGCTGCAAAGATAACTCCCGACTGGTATAACATAACACAGACAAAATAATGAATTCCTGATAGCTGACATGTGCAAGGCACCGGCGTTTATCATTACAGGGGTGATAAACCCAGTTTGTAAAAGGAAAAGGTTTGTGTGAAAGATACTCCTGCGAACCGTGGCTGTGCAGTAATTGGTTCAGAAACTCCTGAGTTCAAAAACTTTACTGAGGGGAGAAAAAAAAAATAATAATGAAATGCTTGGTCTAGGTACAGAAAACTGGTATTAACAATTTGCTCCTAATGAAGAGTGAGCGCTCACTATTAGATTTTTGGGTAGAGTTTGCTTGGGAAGGTGACTATTTTGCCAGACAAACTGCAACATCTCTTGGTAGAAAAGAATGTGGAGAAGATAATGTGGGCAGTGTTAGAAATTAGCTGCTTGAAAGAAGTTAATTATTGTCTGATAGCAAAGCACCTGTTTGCTGTGCTGCTTGCCCCACGGTTAAGGCAGCTTCAGAAATGGGACACACCTGAGGTTTGTTCAAGGCAGCTTGCCCAGCCTGTTTTTGGAAATCTCACCATGTTCATATGACCATGTTCATATGCAGGTGTGGCCATGTGCAGGACAGGGATTGGAGCAGAAACACAAATTTGGGGCAAAAAACTGCAGGTGTGGCCATGTGCAGGATGGGGATTGGAGCAGAAACACAAATTTGGGGCAAATCTCTTAGTTGTTTCTACCCTCCTCTCCTAGGTTTGCATCCTGAAGAGGTCTTGGAGACCTCAAAGTGGGTCCATGTGGCATGGATGGAGCCCACCTCATGTGTGCCAGCCACTGGCAGGTGCTTAGGTGGTGGGGCCAGGCTAGAGCTGGCCTGAAGAAGGTCCTGAAATGGATATGGTGTGGGTGTCAGGTCTCCAGCACAAACCCTGTTGCTCCACAGACCTGTTCCTCTTAGTTGTGCTGCCAGGGAAGGAGACCTGTTGTGAATTGTTCACTGGAAGCTCTTTTCCAGGGCCATTGGGATTGTGGATGGGTTACGAGGGGACGTTTGCCCTGGCCTCATATGGAGACCTAAGACCTGAGCAGAGTCTGGATGCCTCTTTCAGACCCTGGGGTTTTCCTTCCATGTGTATGGGTGGGTGACACAACAGAGCTGGTGGATTCACTCCATAGGATTCACACTATAGGATTCAGTCTCAGGGCATCCATCTGGTGCTGGTTTACTTATTGATTTTTTTTTTTTTTTCCTGTGCAAGTGCACTCTTTAAATGCCTGTGCACTGATGTTTGCAGAGCTTGATTATTTTTTTTACCTGTGCAAGTGCACTCTTTAAATGCCTGTGCACTGATGTTTGCAGAGGCTTTCTCCAGCCTGACCCGCTGCTCCCCGTGGGCTGTGGTTCCTCTCTGGAAATCAGTGCTCAGCACTGGCTCTGCCTGCAGTTGTGCTCCTTGTGCTCCATGGCTGCTTGTTTGCCCAGTTGAGTCATTGTGTATTTTGCCTTTCAGCTGCCACTCTGCACACTTTTTCTTTAAATACCTTGCTGGCCACTTGCTCATGAACCATTAACTCTGTCTGGGTCAAACCCAGCCGTGTGCTTTTCTGAGCTTGGTCTTTTGCAGTAACTAACCTATTTGAAACAAGATGAGCAAAGATCTATTAAGTTAGAGCCTGTTTGCTGAGGGGGTTGATTATTTGTTTCACTGTATTTGGGAACATCTAATGAACCGAGCTAGTTAATAAGCAAGTTTAGGGAAAATCATGTTTGATACGTACTTCGTACAAGGATAATGATTCCCCTGCTTGACAGGTGTTGGATACCCACTTCCCCAAAGAGCTCTCTGCTTAATTCAATTTTATGCTTTCTTCAAATAAAAGCTGGTTGAAAACTGCACTAATTTTTTCTACAGCGTGTGCAGGTCTTGCTTTTCTTGGTGAATCACTGCAGTTTGGTTTTGGGGTCCTACAGCCCGCTGTAGGCTGGGGAATGGGTAGCTGAGCTCCATCTCCCAGAGCACTTAGGCAGCAATTCTAAGGTTAAAACATTGTTCTCTCCTGGTGTTTTATTTTTCAATAAGAAGTGGAAATTCACTGTGTTAAAACAGGTGCAATTACAAAAAAATACGTAACCAAGACCCCAATTTCCTGCTAGACTTTTAACAAGAGGGTTTTTTCTACTAGTGCTACTTGTAGATTCATAGAGTTCAGGGCAGACCAAAGCATACATCATCTCTGCTATGGTGTAATTTTAATGGTTTTTTTACAGTTTCCTACTTTAAAGCAGTTCTGTAAGGGCTAACAAGGCATTTGTATAGTGTGCTTATTATGCAGCAAATGAATTAGGTCGAAGCGCTGTGGGTGAAATGAGCAAAGAATTACATGGAGAGAAAAAAAGAGGCTGTTTTGAGTAATTTAATAACCTGATCTCAGGGGATTTACTACTTGCATATGGCAATGTAACTTTAATATTTACATATAATTGTGGCAGTTTGGTAAGCAACGTACATTTTTAGATTTCATACACATGATGCTCATACAGTTTCCTGAGGGGTGGCAAAGGGGTGGTTGTGTTTTGTCCTCTTTAAGTGCCTCTCCACAGTCCTTTTTTTTGTTGTTGTTGTTTTTTTTATTTTAAGGCACTTTTAACTCAGAGGAGCAGTCCTACAGTGGGTACAACCACCCACCTAGGGAGGGCTTTTGTGTGTGCTCTGCATCCAAAGCAGATGAGGGATGAGGCAAGTATGGGGCTGGAAAAGTTCATCACCCCCAAAAGCTGTCCCCCTCACAGGGGACAAGTCAGACACACATTGCTGTCGTAGCTGTTGGCCTTGGAGTAGCATCATGCCAAAGCTCCATGGCCTTAGGTGAAAGATGCCCTCCCCCTTGTCCCTAGAAATTCCCACAAGTACAGGTTCAGCATTGAAGGATGTTGCCTTTTCCTGTGGAAAATTAGATTTCATGGCTTTTGTGCCATAACGTATTTATTCACCTCCCTTCTGTTGCGTATCTGAAAACTTCCCCAGGCCTACAGGGTGTTTCTCCAGTCTTGCACCATCAGCTGTGGGCTGGACTTTGGGCTCTGATCTGACTCAGAACATCCTCACTTTTTAAAAAAAAAAAAAACAAAACACCTCATTTGCTTTTCCTCCCTGTGATGGTTGGGATGTATCACGTAGGGTGCATTTTGTGCTTTAAGGAAATGGAATGACAGCTTTTCAGCCTCAGCTTTTTTGCTTTTGCAGATTTGTCAGGTCTTTATCGTTATTTTGATACTTTATTTTTCTTGTGGTTCCACGTATCTCTGTATCAGCACACAGGCCTGTGATAACAAGCTTTAAACTTTGCTGCTATACTCAGACATGCTAAAAACCCACGACTAATATGGCTAATCTGACTTTTGTGTGAACAGGAAGACAGTGTGGATGTTAGAAATAACAGTCTGTTGTTGTGAGGAAGGGTTTGGGATCCTTCAAGCGTTGTATCAACTGTGAATAGTCATCTTTCAATCTGCGGTAAATCCCCAGGTAGAGCAGGGCTGCTTTGCTTCCTGTCTGGGCTGACAGGAGCACGGGGAATGTGTGCTGTCAGTACAGCCAAGCAGCTCTTTCAATGTGGATGTCCTGCCCCAGTTTCCATGGGACCAGGAGCCATCAGCAGTGGTGGGTGTGGTGTTGGGGAGACAAAGGGTTTTGTCTTCAGAATATCCCTATTTCACATCGAGAGCTGTAAAAGAACAACTGAGAATTTCAAGCAGGTTCAGGTCACAGATATTTTTTTTTTCCCAGCTGTGGAGGACTGCTTCCTTGACATCCTGTTCCTTACCTGCAAAGTGAAAATAGGAACGGTGCCTCATCCACCAAGATGGCTCTGGGAGCAGTCCCAGGCTCTTGTTTGGTCCCCATGTCCTCTGATAGAGAGGTGCATGCATATAGCAGATATGAGAAATGTTGCTTTTGCTGTGGTGCTTGTGGTTCATCTTCCAAAACCCAGTGAGTAGGGTCACCAAACCCCCGTGAGATCCATGGGTGCTGCTGCTGCTCTTTCAGAGAGTCAGGCAGGGCCGGGGAAGTGGAAGAATTAGCCTAAAGGAGCAAATCTGCAGCTGGAGGTCAGGCCTAGAGGTCCAAGGCTGTGGTCCAGCCTGTGCTAAGTGTGGAGAAGGGCTGTCCAGCCCCAGCCACGCGTTATGTTTGGTGCAGGTCCTTCTCAAGCTGTGAAACTAAAGCTGTTGCTACAGCACAGCGAGGGAATGCACAGCATGGCCACAGTGCAGATGTACAACAAGCCAGGCGTTGAAAAAAGCCATCTGCACTGCTTATCATGTTCCTTTTCACGTACAGGGTTTGGAAGGCTCTTACAAGTGCTCCTTCAAATACCTTTCTGAGCAGGAGGTCCCTATCAGGGATTCAAGTGGCAGACTGTGCAGCTCAGTCCCAGGCCGAGCTCCCCGCTGGCTGGGGGTTAAGGTTTGGCTCTGGATGTCCTGTGCCAACGGGAGCCCCTTGTTCATGGCCTTTCCGGATCCTGGTCTTCCTTCAATAGAAAAATAACTTTCTTGAGTGTGCCAGCAGACCATAAACTGTGAGGCTGGGAAGTGATGGGAAACGTCTGGCATTTGTCACAAAAGAGGATTTGTCAGAGAGCGCTTTTCAGAGTCCTGCTGCCAAGATCCTGCTGCTCTGACATACTCGAAAGCTGCTAAGTCCATCGGCTCTGCCCATACCTTCCCTGCTCTGTCTTCCTTCCTCCCCCACCTTTTTTAATCTTGCACTTTTAACCCTGCTCATTTTTTTTTTTCCCCTCGGTTGCCCTGCTGCTTCCTCCTCACACCTGCTTCTTGTGGTACCTTGAAAGGCAGAGCAACCTCCAAGGGAGAGTGAGGTTGCCACGCTCTGCCCTTCCATTTAATTTGGAAGAAAACAAAAGCCTACAGAAAAGGCACCTGTTGGTGAAGTGGTCCAGCTGCAATGTGATGGTCCGTGTTGACGGCTCTCATCTGTGAACATACAGAATGGACCTCCCCGGAGATCTTGGTGATGCTACCCCAAGTCTGGTCACTTTAGAAGGTCACCTTAGGACCAGGCTGAGGTGTGGGCAGCAGCAAGGGATGTTCTTGTACTGTTACAGCGTTGCTTGTAATCGTGTAGCAAAGGAATTCAATGGTTATTCTCAAGAAGTGGGACCATCATTAACATCATCAGAGTAACCTGACCAGCCCTCTAGAAAGCTTAATTGTCAGCTTTTAAGTATCAAATCTAACCGTGTGCTGTTTCTATTTGTTTTGCTGGCTCTAAATATCTTGAACAGGATAAGAAGAAAAATCCTAATGGAAAGTTTTTGAAGCATCTTCATGATGCAGGGTAATACTTTATTGCCCTTCTGCTGTGAAGCTCCACGTTTCTTTGTAGGTCACCTGCAGTTCTCAGAAGTGTCTGCTGATTTTTAAGTGTCCATGAAATAACTTTCAGGTTAATTTTAGAGATCAGTCAGTATTTTCTAAAAACAAGGCAACTCTAAATGCTACCTGTGGTGTGCCTAAAATTCATTTCAAGAATTAACCAAATATGAAATAGTGACATTCAGAAAGACCCAGGAGCTGACTTACCCTAGTGATCACATAGCAATACAAAAGTATTTATGTGAGGTCAAGAGGCTTTGAGAACAGAGGAAAGTCACTATACAATGCACTTTCCCAGGTGATAAATTCCTACTTTATAATGTGTTATCAACACAATTCAGCAGAGGCAGGTACACCTGCCATCACTTTAGTCAGTTAAAAGCTGTTTTGAAGTCCCATCCTTATTGAGCTGTTAATATTTACAAAGATGATGAGGGTTGATAAGCTCTTATGTTGTAGTCCATTATATTGCTTTTGCTGCTCTGGGTGTGTCGATTGCTTTTCACGTTTTATGCTAATCTCATTAACCACATCTTATTGCATCTTAGCTCTTACCTGCCTTAGCAACAGGCATAAGCTGTTTTTGACAGTGGGCACAGGGAAAAGCCTGGGCAGCCATTGACAAATGGTCCTAATTAGCACAGTTCTGTAACTCTTTGCCTAGCAGGGAGTGTCGTATCACTTGATTAGAAGCTGTGAAGATGCGCTTTCTGGGAGCATAAATATGTAAGTCTCTCTTTAATTTTCAGTAATATGGGTTAGGCAGAGCGTGCTGTGATAATTTGGCTTGATTCCTTCCAAGATTTCTGGTGGAGTTTTAGCAAGATGCCTAAGATTTCACTGTAACATCAGTGGGTTGTGGGAAGCATGTGGGATTGGTCCTGGTTTGCTGCTAGAGTTAGTGAGTTTGAATGTGGGAACTCTTATTCATAGTATGTTATGTGGTGAAATATTGCTTTTGCTTATTTTAGACACAAGCTGCCCTTCCATCTCCATAGAGCTGGCACTGGTGAGCGGGGTGTGCTGCTGGGGACAGCATCTTGCCCGGTGTTCACTCATGTTGGGAGAGAAAATTAAATATGAGCAGTACCAAGGAAAAAGCTGAAGTTCAGCGTGAGAAGGGTCTGATGTAGATTTTCGTTTACACTGCCCAGATCAATTCAGGTTCTGCTTGATGTCTGCCAGAGAGAAAACTCCCATTTAGAGGGTGGAATGGGAAGGAAAGGGTCCATCTGCTGGTTTTCTTTAATTCTTCTCCGTAGTGGAAATGTACTTCAGATGAGTTTCCTATATTCTCCTCCTGGGGAATAAACAAATCTTTTGCCAAAAATACTCAATCCCGTTGACTCTGGGCGGTTTATGTACTGAAATTATGCCAAGAACCACCAGTCAAGAAGCCCCCCCTCTGTAGCAGAGGTCAGATTAAATGCAAGTGGGCCTCTCCATCCTGACAGCTTAGTCCTCCTCCTGCCCTGATGAGAACCGACTGTGGACACGCCAGATACAACACTGGTGTGTTTGGTTGGTAGATAGCGTAGACGGTTGGACATCTGGAGCCGGGGCTGTCTGCCCTGTGAGTCCTGTATCGCCTTGTGATCGTTGTGAAACCAAACAGGAACAGGTAATAATTCAAACCGTCGCTCCTGCTATCTGGAGTTGTCACCTCTGGGGAGCGGCTGGGTCTCGGAGGGCTTGGGAAAGTGATCCTGAAGGTCAAGGGGAGACGTGCTTGGGCTCCTTGGTGCAGATGAAGTGATAATGAACTCTGTGGAAGGAGGGGGAGGACCATTTGAGGCTTTTATTATCCCCAAAGCCATGAATCATCCCAAATGCTAATCCTTGGGTGCAGAGTCAGCAGATCTGGGCTGCTGCGTGCCAGCCTGCGCTGTCTGGAGGCATCCAGCGTGCGAGGAGCTGTGCCCTGTTTCTCCCAGGTCTTTTACATTTTCCTAGGATTGTTTCATGCTTTCTCTTAGAATTATGTAGGCGAAAAAAATGAAATGCTCATGTGGCTTCTCGGACACTTTCAGGCCTTATAAGCCTAAATAGGCTTATAAGGACTCCCTCCAGCTGCAGATGGATGGGACAGGGGAAAAAAATGAATGCTCATGTGGCTTCTCAGACACTTTCAGGCCTTATAAGCCTATTTGGAAGGACTCCCTCCAGCTGCAGATGGATGGGACATGTGTCTGAGGGCTCTCTTAGGTTATGAGGTTGGGTCCCTTCAGGAAGCCAAGTCCCAAAGGCACGCTCTGCCTTGTAAAAGAAGTGCATTCTCCGCTGTTGCGAGAAGTTGGATGGGTTTGTAGGTTGGCAGAAGAACAAAGAAGGTCCAGCTCTGCTGTAAGTCTGAAGACTCTAACAAATTGCACCATGGCCTGTGGTTCCGGATCAGTGCTGGAGGGATGTGCCGCCTTCTAACAAATTGCACCACGGCCTGTGGTTCCGGATCAGTGCTGGAGGGATGTGCCCCATGTCATGGCACAGACATGATGGCAACCCTTTGGTCACTATATGTCCCAGATCAGAGCCTATAGATCTTGTCAGGGAGGTGGGTGTGCTGGCTGGCTGGTGTTTGGTTTAAATTCAGTGGTAGACATTTCCATATTGATGAGCTGCTACTCATCACTCAAGCTTAACTAGCACCCTGGTTTTGATGTTTGATGGGGATGAAGTAAGTAGCTACTCAACCTGGTCCAGAGGTGAGGGGCCCAACAACTGAATGGGAAGGTGAGTAGTTCCACTGGAGGCCACACATCATGCAAAAGCTCTCAGAGCATGGTGGATGCAGCTGCCAGGATTCGAGGCATTTCTGCAGAATTTCAGTGATGAGAAGGCTACTGGCCCCATGATGGTTGGCAAAGGAGAACTTGGGATCTCTCCACCCAGCTGTGGTGGTGACAGCTGGGGGGTCACCTGTCCCTCCTGCCCAGCTGCCTCTGCCAGAACTCAGCTCTCGCCTCCCAGCACCAGCCTCGTTAGTGCTTCAGCCCTTAGTTGGGTGTTTTGTTGTTCACTGGCAACGAGGTTTCTAAATAGGGGTTTAGAGACCAGCCATTAAGCCTCTGATTATGAATATTGTGGGTTAAGAATCTATATTTAGAGGAACAGCCTTTTCGTTTGGTAAAAATGAGCTTTTTTGTTATTGCTTCCTTCCAAAACCTCTTCTACTTCACTGCATTTCCCTGCCAACCTTGACTGCTATGGCAGCCATTGCGCTTATGAGTCAGGCTTAAAAATAGGAGGAAATTTTTATTTTAATAATCAATTACCCTGTGAGTCTATGATTTAAGTTGGAAGAGACCTCAGGAGGTTGTATGGCCGAACCTCCTGCTCCAAGAACATCAGCGGTGACATCAGGCCAGGTTGCTCAGGGCTTGGTTTTTTGGTTTGGGGTTGGTTTTATTTTCTGTTCTGGTTTCTGTGGCCTCGGGAGGGTGTACTCTGTCTGCATTTTCACGTGTCCCTACAAACCGCTGGTAATCTACCTTCTCATTGCAAGCAGAGATGATCCATAGTCATTTGATCCCATCAAAATGGACTTTTAAGAGGTGAATAACCCCCCCTCAGCTTTTGTGAGCATTAAGAGGAGAGATCCTGATTTTTTTACCCAGATGTCCCCGTTTGTGGCACTTGGGTGCTGGCCAGCCTGCAAAGAAAAGTGCATATTCCTGGCAGAGGAGCGCCGGCAAAGCTCGGCAGCAACAGCTCCTCGGCGCTAATTGACCCCCTTCTTGGCAACTTCATCAAAGAAGCTGGAGAATAAATAGGCTGTTGATTGAACTGTTTCCTCGTCCTCCGAGGTGGTCCCTTAGTCAGGGTTGAGGCACATTGTCGGGGCTGGGGAAGGAGCTTGCAGAGTGATTAGCCCGTGCTTGCTGAGGAACAAAACCCTTTAATTTACTGCACCTTCCATGTGACATCTGCCGGGTGAGATGGAAACGTGGTGGGGGTTTGCTGGCTCCTCCATCTGCAGAGGTTGACCCGCTGTGCCCGCGGAGCAGACCTCAGTCCTCTGGACCACTCTGCTGATGCACGGGGTGCTCATTTTGGGGGACGAGGTGGTACGTAGCTCAGATGGAATCTCTAAGAGTGGAATCTGATGAAAACAGAGGTCAGGAGCAGGAAGACACCTTCAAGGAAAGGCTGGATGCAGAGGTCGAGGCGGATGCGGAGGGACGTGACTGATGCATTCCGTACATAGAAAAGTCGTGTTCGTGCTTGTTGGCGCCGCTGCGAAGGCACGCAGAAATCCTGCAGAAATGAGGCGTGCAAGTTTCAGCTGATTAATTAATGGAGCATATAAGGAGAAAATATTAACCATTTTACTGATGCCAGTAAATAGGTTGTTAAATATTCTGCTTTTTTTTTTTTTTGTGACAAAGCACAGTCACATACTTCATACTTCAACCCCTTTTATTTTGTTCCAGGCTGGGCCTGGAGTCCAAAATATTTGAACTTTCTGTAGAATGAGCAGTCCAGGAAAACTGTTTTCAGTGAAAATATTTTAAAACATACTTCATACTTCAACCCCTTTTATTTTGTTCCAGGCTGGGCCTGGAGTCCAAAATATTTGAACTTTCTGTAGAATGAGCAGTCCAGGAAAACTGTTTTCAGTGAAAATATTTTAAAGTATATGAACTGAAACGCTTTGTTTTGAATCAGATCGGTGTTGAACTCGGAGATTTGACAAATACCGTGCTGCTTTGTGAAATGTATTGTCTAGAAGTAGGATTTAAAAGCAAAAATGAGCACTGCAAGCCTTGCTTTTGGGCAGAGGCTTTCCTGCTGCAGCTGTTTCAGGGCTCATTCTTCGCTCGGCAAACAGAGTGAGTGTGTGCAAAGTAAACACTGATACGGTGCTCCCACCGCAGTGGCCTGTGTAATCACGTGTCTGTGTAATGAGTTACACCGTGAGTCTGCGTGACACCATATACATCACTGTCATGTGAGAGGGCCTATAGAGTTACGTTGCTATGACAGCCTGATGTGGGGCAATGCACCATGTTCTTGGGTAGCAAATACAGCCCTTTCCTTCTGCTGAAACTGATGGTTGTGCCTGTGATTCGCTGGCAGTGATGCTGTGCCATTTTTGTTTTTTAGTGATGAAAACACTAGAAAAGATTTGAAGACACTGCCTGTCTTTCCCACCAAGACACTGCAGGAGCATCCATCACTCGCTTACTGGTGAGCTGTTTAATTTAAAATGTAAATAATTGCTATGAATGGTAAATACGAGATCACTTTTGAACAGTTTTGCAAACTCTTTTAAAAGCTTTCAGTTTGTATGACATCAGACACAGAGTTAATAGGTCATGTTCAAGCATTTCCAGTTTTTAGAAGGTTATAAATTATGTGAGATCTGATGCAAATCCCTCATTGAGAATTTTCTCAAATTAAACTGCTGGATCAGGAACTGCTGGATCAGAATATGTGGGGACAGGGCATTAGAAAGAGCTGAAATCTGAACTCCAGCCAAGGCTGGGTTTGCAAAGAGCACCTCTTCAGTAGAGCCTCGGTGGTGGGTTGACCTTGACTAGCTGGCAGATGCCCACCCAGCAGCTCTCCTCAATGGGATGAGGGGAGAAAATGAGGTGGAAAAGCTGGAAACGGAAACTCAGGTCCAACGTTGAGGCTTGAATCTGCTGTAAAGGAACACCAAAGAGCACCTCTTCAGTAGAGCCTCGGTGGTGGGTTGACCTTGACTAGCTGGCAGATGCCCACCCAGCAGCTCTCCTCAATGGGATGAGGGGAGAAAATGAGGTGGAAAAGCTGGAAACAGAAAGGCAGGTCCAATGTTGAGGCTTGAATCTGCTGTAAAGGAACACAGCATTTGGGGTGAATCAACAATCCTGTTTCCTTGGAATTGATGCCCTTTGTGCAAGTTTGACTCCCTCATTTGTTTTGGGGTTTTTTGTGTGTACCTGACAGATTTTTCAAGTATACGGGTACTTGGTCATGATTTGGGTTTTTTTAGAATGAATACTGCTGGTTTTTTCTTTGCTTTCAAGCGTCTGACACTTAAATGCATATTTTATTTTACATTCCACTAAAACAAAATGTTGAAATATGTAACAGGAAAAATGCAAAAAGGTCATTGCTGACAAATCTGTATTTCTTCACCTATGAAATGTCAGGGGGAAATACACTGGAAGGAAAAAACATTTCTGGTTTAACTTCTTCTGTCTTACATATGGAGCACTAAGCATCCTTTGAAGTTTTGGTGCTTTAGAATGTGAAAATGAACTTATATAATTAGTACCATTATTCTGCAGCAGCATCTGCAGCGGGGCAGGCTGATCTGAAATGATTCATTAATTAGTCTGGGAGGCAGCATGCAATGGCAGGGATCAGCCAGGCAGCTCCACGCTGCTTAATGAAGGGTGGGAAAGAAATCAGTAAGAAACAGAATGTAAAACCCGGGCAAGAAATGTACAGAGGGACACTTCTCTGCATGCTGAGCAGGCATCTGAATTTCAACAGATGCCGTCACACATGAAAAAAAAGTCACTGAGCCTATAAATTGGGTTTTGTGCTTGTTTTGCAGTGAGGACAGAGTAATTGAGCATTATACACAAATTAAAGGTCTGACCAGAGGACAAGCCATTGTTCAGTGAGTATGACACTTGTTAATTTGTGAAGATGATATTTTTACTTTTTTTTCTCTTTTTTTTTTTGTTTTGTTTGAGAAGTGGCAAATGCAAGCTGTTTTGATCATTACTGATTGCAAACTTTACTGTTTTTTGAGTTATCTTTGAAAGTTGAATTATTTGAGATTTCACAGGCTTCCAGTTAAGCTTATGTTTCCTCATACCTAAAATCAATTATTTGGACCTTACTTTATTGGAAGACTCTTCTCCATACCCTGCTTGCCATCAATTAGTTGTCACACCAAACTCTGAAGGGCGAGTGTTACCTTACTTAGGTCCTGTAAAAAAAACCTAATGTGTGTTTGTTGAAAAGTTCAGCATTTGGCTTTCAAAAGAACAAGATCTACACAGAGCCTGTGGAATTTCATTCTTAATTTACCATTAATATTACTGTATTTCCTACAGGCAGATGCAGTGGGGTGTGTTAGAAAGCATGAAGTTTGAGATGATTGCCGTGGCTGCACGGTGTAGACAACTTGTAGTTTTTCTCCCATACCTCGATGCCTGTAGTTCTGTCTCAATAATTCAGCGGCTTTTTTCAATAGGGAAGAAATTGTCTGTTCAGTGGTTGTCTGAATTGCCTTATGAAACAGTTGTACAACTGCATAAACGCTTTCATTTGGAGCCTATCCATTGTAACCAAAGCACCGTAATGGAATAATTATAGGCAGCTCTTCACCGCCTACATTTCCCCAAAGGCTCACATGTTCAGTTCAGAATTTTTACGTTCAGTTCTCTGACCTTCTGATAAGAGATTGAATGTTTTGTTGTATGAGAGATTTTTCCAATCACTTTAGCTGGGCCAAAATACCACATCTTTCCCTGAGCCAGGATGCTAAGTTTTTTACTGAAAACATGGGCCTTCAATTATTAAGACCTTCAAAAAATGCAAATGATAAATGACATGTCCTGAATGTACGTGTGAGAAAAATATGTTAATAGATATTATTCCCTCCAGAGAAAATCATCTGATACGCTATAAATCTGTCTACAGGTACATGAAAGTGGTAGAAGCTTTGCCAACATATGGAGTTCATTACTATGGAGTAAAGGTTAGTAAATGCCCATAGATAATGTGATTGCTTAGCTTATTACGTGTGATTACATTCCTATAGGAGTAGTTTGATGATTCAGTACTCTTCTATCAGAATTAAACCCCCCATTTTTTCAACCTCTATAATTTTTCCCCCTTTGCTAGTCTTTAAAAATTGTTTCCAGAGAGCAGCAAAGCGTTAGGTGCTACAGAAGACAGAAAGGAGTCTTTGTAAAACCTTCTGTAATCCTATGAGGAGCTAAATTCATATCAGCTTAATTAAACTGGCTATCACTTCTAGATCCAAAGCAGTTAATAGTTTCCCCAGAGACATTTCTAATCGAGTAGAAAAAAAAAATACAACGTAGAAAAGACTACTTCTAAGTGGCCGGTGATTAGTGGGTGCATACTTGGAGTGGGGAAATGCTGAGAAATATTTTTGGAGAGTGATGGAAATACACCATTTATTCCCGTTTGTAGAGCAGAGCCTGGGCCCAAAGTATTTTGTGCAGAAGAGCTCAAGAGAGGTGATGTCTCCTTACTTTTGGGTCATGGCTATGACTGTGGTACCTGAGAAGCTGATGTTTTGTGCTCTTCTCTCCTCCTGCGGCCATCCATGCCTGAGTTTAGTGGATGCAGTCACTGGCAGCAGTTTGGTTTTTTTTTTTGGTCCCATATTCCCCCTGCCACTTCCTGCAATGAGTGACACCCCTTTGTTTCAGCAGCACTGATGCTTTTTTTTTGTCCAGTTTGCACAACCACCACCTGGTTTCTTGCCTCTGCCTAAGAAGGCAGGGGGAGAAAGTTTCAACATTCACTCCAGCATTCCACTTCACATCGATTTGTTTGCAAAAATATCTTTGTTCCGTACCTACTCCTACTTGTCACAGAATGCAATGGGCTGTAATCTTGGAATTGCCTAATTCTTAAGTGGCTCTTGGTTTATGTAGACTTCTCTTTTTCAGGATAAACAAGGAATCCCGTGGTGGCTTGGAATAAGTTACAAAGGAATAGGCCAGTACGACTTACAAGACAAAGTTAAGCCCAGAAAAGTAAGGGGTTTTTTGCTTCTAACTTTTTTCCGGGGTGATGTGGGATGGTGATGCATGTCAGAATATACTTTTTTTTTTTAAGCTGTTGCTTATTAGACTAGTGAGCAAAAGGGCAAGGGCTGGAGGCAGAAGGAGAATTCTGCTGGCACTGGGGCAGTAAAGCTCTGCCTCTCACACAGATAGTGGAAGTTCCCTTTGGGGAGCTTTGTCTTGTGTGTCGTCTTGAGTTTGGTGGTCTCAGGACAGCCTGCACGGGAGTTCTGGCAGCTTCCAGGGATCACTAGAGAAGTACGAAGCAATTGGGTTTCTGCAGGTCCTGAACTAAAGGCCACGTACTCGAGCGGTGTTTTCACTTGGCTTTTGTAGATGTTTTTTGTGTGTGAAGGGATTGATAAAAGGCTCCACTGATATCTGTGAAATACGAGGGGGAGTGCGTGAAAATGCAGGCCTCATTAGGCAACTGTATGTTTCCATGATGCAATGAATTGTAAGGGGGAGGATTGAGAGTAAATGCCAAAAACTGGAGGTTGTCCTTCTCTTTTTCCACCCCCCTGCTCCCCAGCGTGTCTCTCACAGAGTGAGCTCTGCCAGCAGCCTCCCTTGTTGTTTAAAGAGGGCAGAGGGTCCCTGGCTCCCTCAAAGGCCCCATCAGCCAGCCCCAACAGGCTCTTCTGCCAATGGGCTTGGAAGCCCATCACCCAGCCCAAGCACACGACATGTTGGGAGCTCGCCCACATCTCCCTGCGACAGGACTGAGCCCTGAAAGTCTTTGAAGAGTTATTTAGCCCTCTTGGCTGGGGAAACGAGCCAGGACTGCACATCAGGGACCTCACTGTTGGACTGGGGGCGTGTGGTTTCTTTCTGGTCATGTCTTCCTTGGAACATCTAAGCTGTGAGGAGATGGAGACCTGGAGTTTTGCTGTTCTCCTTCCCCGGGAATGATCTGGGCAGGAGTTCACATGAAGTGTGTGTTTCCTGCCAGGGAATTTTACATTTGCAAAATGATACTGTTTAGTGTATTTGTGCCAAAAAACACAGCTTAACAAAACTTCCTTGTTAAGAGTAATTCCCCTTCATGCTCCCAACATGATCATCTCTTTTTCCAGAGCAGGCTATGACTTGGTTTCTTTTGGTGTATTTTTATATACCTGGGTGCCCAAGGTTGAACTTGTACATCCTTCCTTTGCTTTGTTTAGTCAAGCAATTCATTCAGCCCCAGATCTCCTTACAGTGCCTGTTCTAAGATGACAGTGACACAAGAGGAACCCTAGAAAATCAAGTCAATGTTAATGCAGCCATTGACAGTCAAAGGAGAGCATCAAGGAGCTCGTCTTGCTCTTGAGCATTTCCCTGTTCTTAGGCAATATCTACAAGACTATCTGGTCAGGTCAAACACGGATCATTCTTTAGCCAAGATGTCCAGCTGTGACCAGCAACGCTCTCCAAGAAAATACAGTCTGCCTGGCTAGAAGCATTGCTTCGCCAAGCAGTTTTTGTGCTTGTGGGATTTCAGTTTACAACATCAACCAGGCAGATTAAGAAAATTTTTTAAGGTCAGCAGGGCCCAGATACCAAGTCACACCCTGCTACAGTCAGTTACGAGGCGTTGCCTTTGAATGCAGCAGGAGTTGTGTTTAGGAAAAATAAAATAAAAAACAAAAATCACCTTTGCAATGGAAGTGTTACAATGGGAATGATAGTAGTTGTCTGCTTTACTGTAATTATAATTATACAACAGATGGTAGAGATTAAAAGGGGAAGGTAGGAGAGAGGAGCTGATAGGCAGAGGGGAAAGTTTAATGCCAATAAGCTGATTGAAAAAGTGGGGATGGATATGGCTTGTAGTATCCTTATGGATTTGTGTCTGGTGTTAATAGGAAAGGACAAAAGTGACTTAAGCCACAGCTTGTCCTGCGTCGTGACTACTTTTAACGTGTGGCTAAATATGCAAACAGTTTCTTCATACAAAACGAGTTTCAGGGTTTGAAATACAAAGTGAGCTTCTGATGTGATCCATGGGAGTAATTGGAATCAGATTGCTTTCAGGGCGGGGGGAAGGGGGGGAGCAGATGCTGGGTCGAGAGAGGCACCCACATCCAAACTTGGGTTTGGAGTTAAAATGTCAAGATCCTGCTGTTTGAGTGTAGTTGTAGCCTTGCTGCCTGTGATGCAGCAGGCAGAAGTTTCCTTTTAACCAGTATTGTTGGTTGTTCATATTTATGAATGTACCAGAATATATTTCAGAGAGAGAAGGGTCTGTATGGCTGGCCTGAATCTCTGAGGAGTCAGCAAGTGCAGTCCTTCCCAAAGCAGCAGGCAAGAGGAGGGTGGGCGTGTAAACTATGCCTGTCTTTTGGAGCAGAGGTGCTAGTTTTGCTGGATTTAGCAGAATTTTCTTGCTCCGCTTTTCGGGACAGAGCCAAGCTCACAACTGCCATGTGCTGATGTTACCCAACTGTTTATGTTGTGAATCAAAAGTGCTGTTGTGTTTATCACCAGCCATCTGGGAAAGAGCATCCTTATTGTGCTCCACTTCTCCAGTTAGTGATGTTTAAATATACATGCAGCTGATTAACTCAATAAAAGGGAAAGGCTGAGTCCAAGTCTAATGAAGCTGGCCTTTCCTAATTTCAAAGATACAAGTGATCCGTAGTTGTTCAAACCTGTCTGATACAGGCTGCAGTGGGAAAGCTCCTGGATTTCGGGTGGGAGGCTTTGAACTGGAATTGGTGCCTGTGCTCTGGCTGAATTTCACACCAGGGGGGTTTATTCTGCACCCTGGTCTTGTCTGCCATGCTAATGGCTGCTGTCACAAGTACCTGCATTTGTTTAATGTGTTCATCATAGGTACCTGGTAAGAGCCAAGTCCACATTCAAAATAAAATTTTAAAAATAATAATAAAATTATATATATAAAATTAACTGCACCCATTAATGCAGTGCCAATTAAATCCCAACAAATATAGCCATCCTCCTTAAAGTCAAATTTTCTGGCTTTATTCAAGTAGGTCTTTAGGCAGAGAGACCTAAATACGAGCCTTGGAGCACAGTGGTTATCCCACGATTTTGTTGTTGGATCAACACAGTTGCGTGAAGTCCAGGGCTGAGAACTCTTCACAGGAAACAACTTGCACGCCAGCCCTGGCAATAGGGATCTGGAGGTTGCTTCATCTCCTGGCCTTGCCAACGCTTGCACATGTCCCGTCAGTCATCCGTGTGGAGAGGACGGTGTGTCACTCAGGGCTGGACCAGGAGAACCTGCTGTGTCTGTCTCTCCGTGTGAAGCTGGCTGGGGAGGTTTGGGTCCGGCTATTAATATTTTACTGGTTGTGCCGAGATGGTTTGGGGAGAGGAGTTGTGTTGCTGTAAGTAGCTCCTGAGAGCTGGTGTTGCTTTGGAAGCGGTTTGTAGCGCAGTGGGTTCGGGTTTTACCCCTTTCCTGGGACTGGGAGCTGATGGGAGCCAAGGGGAACGCTGCTCCAGTGCTGTAATAGGCTGGAAATCGAGAATTATTTTTTGTCATTTATGAAAATTGTCTTTGTAGATAAAAGCAGCGGCTCCATACTGGCTGGAGGTTACGCTGGGCTCGGTTGATTATAATCCTGAAGTCTCACAGGGCATAAAAACCCTGGGTTTGGCAACTCTTGTTCAGATTTCAGCTCGGACCTGGGATTAACTCTGCAGTCCTGCTGCTTTGCAAACACAGTCTCCTTCAGCTGCAGTTAATACCGAGAGATGCCTCCTGCTTGCTGTGGGATGGCAAGCCAAGATCCTGTCCCCAGTCTCCCCTGAATCCATTAGGAAAAGTATAAAACAGGTCCCAGGACTTCATATGCTGTTTCAAAACAGAATAGACCTCCCTTTTATCTCTACCCCAGTTCTTCTCGCTGGTGAGATAAACAATGCTTTGTCTTGTTTATGAAGTGTGTATTATGGTCTGAGTTTATTCTGCGTTCAGCCAATACGTGGTGATCCTCTGAGGGACGGGAATTTGAGAAAGCAGCTTGCTGGCTTTTTGACTTGTTCTCCCACTTCATTGTGTTTCTGTGGGCGACTCCCTGGTGATAAATGAACTATAATGTCTGAGGAAAACAACTAATCTCGCTATGGTATTGTTTCAAATCTGCAAGAATTTTCATTCTAATGCTGGTTGTCTTGAATACATTATGTTCTCAGAAGTGTTTTTTATTAGCGTATGCTAGTTTTGAAATGGGTAATATTTATGAAATTTTTATTTTAATTCAACATATACTAAGAGCTGAAGCTGAAAGTTTTCCCTTGCAGGACATTTCCATAACGTAAATTTGCTGTCCTGATTTGCTGAATGGTTCAGAACACAACAGCATTTGTATAGGCTTCTCAGCAGGAGGATCTAATTAGGCAGAGACTTCTTTGACGGTGTTTATTTCTCACCAAGTAGAAGCCATTGATTTAGACATAAGACACTAAGCTCGTGTAATTATTTAAAATAAACACATAGCTCTTACAAGACTGCTCTGAAATTCAGTTCCTTCCAGATGTGTGGAAAGTTCCTTGAGTGTCATCTGCCCCAAAATGTGCATTGTGGGACACTTCAGTGCTGAGACCTCTGATTTTTGTTAATGCCAACCCTAGTGAGAACTGAGCAAGGATGGACTGCAATGAATTAGGAAAAAAAAAAATGATTGAAGAGGTTTTTAAAGGAATGGCTTAATATGTAAGAGATGAAGGATGCCTCCAGGTGAGCTCTGCCAATCTATACTGGTGCAGGTGGGAGCTGTCTGCTACCTCCTCTCAGGAGCTGCTGCAGGTGGGGCAGTTTGGCTCTCCTGCCACCTCCTCCAGTGCCTCCCTCTGTGGCCAGGGCACAGCAATTTAAAATAAAAGATGATTTCAGTTGAAGGTAGTTTGCCAGACACCAAAGAGGAACGGAGGGGCTGAAACGCAGCCCTTCTTCCAGCGTTGCCGGCAGGGCGGTAATTTCCTTCATCGGGGTGGGGTGCATTCCTGTGGGCAGAAATCTTTTATATTTCCTTGGCCTGAATTGCCAGATTTGCCTGGAGATTGCTGTTCCCAGCCAGTGCCTGGGATGCTGGTTGCTGAACCCCCTTACAGGCACTGCATGTGCCACGAGGTGCTTCAATGTGCTTCCTGGGGTAGAGGCTAACACTGCAGCGGGGTTCACACTTCCACGCTGACCTTAACCCAAGGGTCCTTTGGGTCTAAAATGAAAGATCTAGGTAATTTAGCTCTTGGTCGGAATTTGCCATCAACCTTGGAAACATCCTGGGTGCAGCCCTTGGCACATGTTGTGTCCCAGGGCTGGTGTGGCAGTGGTTGGACACACAACCCAGATTTTCACCCTCTTGCAAAGAAAAGATGATTTTTAAAGTCTTTTCTTAAACAAAATGTGTTAGGCTGGTAGGAATATTAAGCAAAGGGCCCCTGGGAAGCTCTCTTGCACGTTTCTCAGGCAGGGGCTCTGCCAGCTCCTGCCTGCAATCCTGATGGGGCCGTTTTTCGAGCCAGCGAGTTCCTGCTGTCGGGCCCAGACAAACTTGCATTTTATTCAAAACTGAATGCGAGATTCGCCAGGTAAAAAAAAAATAAAATAAAAATCAGCTTCATCTTTTATTAAGTTGTCTCACAACTTAAGCAGCCTGTGTCTGCTTTGTGCCTCGTTAGACTAGAGTTACACCTCTTTTGTATGAGAGAGAGGGTTGAGAAGATCTTTTTGTTCTGTGTTTCTGCAGTATCTGAAAGAGAATTGCAGCAGAAATTCAGGAAGCTTAAACTCACGGGCCTGGAAAAGCAGCATCTGGGTGGTAGGAGTCTGGCTGGTGCAGAGAGGTGCCTGATTAATGAGCTGTGATCGGGAAGATTTGCACCTCCACCTTCTCTAAAGAGACACCCAGGAAACAAACCTTGACTGGGCCAAATTCTGCCTGTGGAGTCGGACAGGCAGCCCCTGCTATGTCCAATGGGAGCTTTCAGTAGCCTTTCAGGATCTGGCAACCTAGATGGAAGGGAAGGCTATTGAGAAAACATTCATTAGCTCAGGTGGACCTAATCATCTGGTTAAAGTGAAGCATACATTGCAAAATGTCCACAAAAACATTTTAATTATTCCTAATTGTACTTCCAGCCCTCAAAAACCAGTTTCAGATTTCCAGATTATTTTTTTTTTACAGCTCTTTTGTCTTTTAATATGCATGTAGTTTAGGTAAGATTGAAATTAGGGATGATTTAGAAACATGTCTGTACAGAGTTAGGGTGAACTTGAAGGGAGCAGGAAAACTCTAGTGCAGTGACAGTTTCCTGAGTGTAGCCTTTTGACCAGAATTTAGGAAAAAATTATTTGAAGGAGTATATAGAATTTCATTTGGTTTACTCTGGTTTATTCCTTTTTTTTTCCCCCTTATTTGTATTGGGACCTTTTGTTGCCTCTTGTCTTCATGAATTCAGACAGATTTAGTTAGGTAGAGTTAGGCAGAAACTCTGATACATTCATTCATGATTATTTTTTAAGTGCACCTATATAAATATTACTAGTTCACAACTTATTCTGAAGCTACTCATATAATCACTGGTCTTTTTTTTTTTTTTAAGGACCTGACTGCAGGAGTTTGTCAGAGGAGTTGATTGCTAGGAGCTTGTATTGTTTTTAAGTGAGCTTAAGGAGAGGGCACTTTTCAGTATGTAAAAGCAGAAATATATCCTGCAATGGAGCATTTCCAATGCTGCTTCCCCATGTCCCCTGCAGTGGGGCAGCAGAGGGGGGAGCCGGGGTTGTCCCAGTCCTGTGTGTCCTTGGGCAAGGAGGCAAATGTCTTTGTGCTGAGTGTACCTGGCTGCAAATGCTTGGGGCACCGTCAGCTCTGTCTTGGGCTGGGATGGATCTCACAGGGTGGGGAGGAAATGGGGCAAAGCTCTACCCACATCCCAAGGCAATTCCATGCAGGTTTCCTTACAAATGCAAAGGTTTCCCCCCCACACTTTTTCGCACCACAGATGGTGAGGAATTCATCTCATGAGGGGCTGGCACTGGATTTGCACAGGCTGCTCCCCATGGAAGGGTCCACCCAGACCCTTGGAGTGCTGGTATGACCCCTGCCTGGGCAGGAGGCTCCTCAAGGTGGTGGGACAGCTGCATTTTGTCCCCCTGCCAAATGTGACCCTCTTCACCCCTGCTGCCCGTGGGCCAGGTGACCCCTTCTCCCGCAGCCCTGGGGAATGCCGAGCACGTCCGGATGGGGGAAAAAACCCAGAGGAAGTGATGAAGGGGACGGGGGAGTCATCACCCGCAACCGATAAGAGGCAGAGAGGCAGTTTTTTTTCCCGGGGTTGTGTCTGAAGCACACCCATCGTGTTTTACGAGCGTGGGAGCGGGGCGGCCAGGAACGCGGCCTGATGCTTCTGGTCCAACCTGTTGCCTCTCGGGCGTCATTCCACGGTGGTGGGGCCGGGGCTTGGCCACCTCAGCCCCCCTGGCCAGGCTTCCTCCCACCTCAGCCCCACACCGGGCCTTGGGGGGGTTCCGAAAGCGTGCAGCCCTCTGGTAGAAACCCTCTCTCCTTCCCTCCTGGGCTTGGTTTTCCCTTTATCGGAGGGCAGAGGGTGGGTCGGGGAGGCGTCGCTGCCGGGAGAGGCGGGTGATGTCAGGCGTGTGTCAGCAGTGGGAGGTGAAGCCGGGGAGCGGAGCAGGAGCAGGGAAGGATGGCAGGACGAGGGCTGCTGCTCGTCCTACTCTTCCCATGTCACCCTTAACGCTGTCTGGGGAGAAGGGGACGGTGCTGTGGGGAGGTGAGTGCGGGGACACGGGGGCTGTGTGGGGACACGGGGGTGGCCGAGCCACCGGGGCTGAGCTGGGGATCCCTGTGTGCTGGAGCACCCCCGGGTGCTATTGCTCAATGCCCTGACGTACTCTGTGAGCTCTGTTCTCTTGGATTTTCTTTTTTTTTTTTTAATGTATTTATTTAAAACTTCAATGGCGAGTTATAGAGAGGGCACTTCTGAAAGTAGTGTGACCGGTCAGGGTGCCTTTCGTACAAAGATAAACTTAAGCAGCAGAGTAAAACTTCCAAGATCTTTTCGAAAGTGACTTATTAGTCCAAGGAAGTGACATTTCCCCTCACTACATTTTTCATCTAGCAGGATCTAATAATACATTGTAGTACTAGAAAGGAAAGCTTTAACTAAACAGAGGGAAAGGTCGCTGGAAGAGCTGGAGTTTTCCCCAACAAACATGTGCACTGAGTTATGCTTCATTTATGATCCATGTTAAGAATGTTTCAAATGCAGCATGGCGCAATACATAATTTTTTTTTTGCTAAACTTGAAGTTCCTCCATCATCAGAGCACAGTGTGTCAGGCTTTGGCAGAGGTCGGGGGGGAAAGTCCTGTGTCTGGGGACACTTGATGTGGTGGCTGCACCCGTGGAGGCTTTGGAAAAACTGTGGGGGGGGAGGGAGTTGCTGTGGTGACCCCAGTGCCTCGGTGGATCGCTGGTTTTGCAAGCTGATCTCTCCCACTTGATGCTGGCCCTGCCTGCCCAGCCTGGGTGGAAGCACCTCGGGTACCCCCATGTGGGCTCCAGCTCTGGGAAGGTGGCTGGTTGGGAACTACAGCCTGTGTTGCTGCTCTGGTGCACCCCGTCATCTTCAGGTCATGTCCCTGGGGACAGCTGTATATGTCTGTGTGTGTGCCCAGGCATCCAGGCACTGCTGGAGAGGGGACTGGAGGTGATACAGCAGAACCCTGCACCCAGGGGACAAGGAATAGCTCAGCCAAAGCTGGGCTGAGAAGATGCAACCTTGATGGATCATCCCCCTCCAAGGGTGGCTAGTGCTGGTGCAAAGGGAGAGCAGATTCGTATGAAATTCTGATCCCACGGGTGCAGCTGCCAAGCCCTGCTTGACTTTGATCTCTTCTCCCAGCTGGCACTTTGCAGGAAATCTGTGGTTTCCTTACAGAAGTATGCGCTGTGGGGTGGCTTCCTCCTGTAGCTGCTCTTTCTCTCTACGTGTTGTACCCCTGCTCCAAAATGTCATGCTGAATCTCTCACCCAGTGTCTTCAGAAGAGTAAGGTCTTGGTTTTCCCCCAGCTGCTGCCGTTCCCTGGGGATGTGTTGACTGAGGGAAGAGACCATAGGTGTCTATGCAATTACTTTGTCTAGAGATTTTTCTGTTTAATCAGAGAGAAAAGGACTTCAGCTGCCCTCCCCAGTTCTCTGTGAGCTTCTAGTGGTGAAAATAAATGTTCCATTGATGGAACGAGATGTTGTCACAGGCAAAATCCACAATTTGCAATGCATGTCTGTAAGAGTGTGACATTACTTGAGGGCCATCCTATACATTTCTATGTATGTGCTTATTTTAATTGATGTTGTGAATGTTGTTACTGCTGAGTCCGTGCCAATAGCTGAACATACATGGGAATTGTAATTTGCTGGAATGACATAATCTTGTGGGGAAAAGACTGGTGATTCTTGTAGTGACAGTGTTCTGCTTCTCTCTCCCAATTCCTGTAGCTATTTCAATGGAAACAGCTGGAAAATCTCTACTTTCGTGAAAAGAAGTTTGCTGTGGAAGTACACGATCCCCGCAGGTGAGGCTGGAGGAGGCAGTTGTAGCAGTGGGATGGTTCTTTACCCAGGCTAGGGATTTGTCACCTCGTGGCAGGGGATGGGAGGTGCCTCTGATTTTACTCTGGGCTGTGTGACACTGAGCCTGATCCTGCCTTCAGTGGGACAGACTGGGGCTGGGGCTGGGCTGCTGGTGACAGACAAACGGTCCTGTGATGTTGCAGAAGAAAGGTCACAGCCACAGTGAGCAACCTGGAGCATCTGTTGCTGTGTGACAGCTCTGGGTGTCCTTCTCTTGAATTGCCTGTGTTATCCCCCAAGGGAGTTCTTGGAGCAGAGGGAGGACTATTTGTCATGGCCAAATTTGTTCACTTTACAAAACCTTTCCCTGAGAGGCTGCTGTAACATGCCTGTGCAGCAGGAGACCAGGAATGCAGCCTGAAGGACCTGGACGTGACTTTATTGCTCACCTTCTGCCCTCCCTCCCCTGCCTTGGCAGCGATGCTCCCTCCTCTGAGCTCGAGTCTGCAGGGCCCGAAGGAGCACCACCGGTTGGGGTGGGAGCTCACCTGCAGGCTGCTTTCCCGTGCCTTCCCCTCAGGATCCCTCCCAAGAAGAAAGAGATTTTGCCCAGGGTGAATTTTTGACTCCACCTTCTGTTCTGCTTCTCCTGCTGCCATCCTTTCTTCCTCTGGCACAGGACCTCTGTGCCTCTCAGCTGGGCCAGGAGGAGCTGCAAGATGGTCTCCTGCCTCATCCTGCCTGATCTCTCCTTTCAGGATCCTGTGGCAGCCTGCTAGCCATTCCTAGGTTCATGGTGTACCCAACCATAGGTCCCAGCAGCACAATTGTGCTGCTGAACTAAAAGGCACAGCAGTTGCTGCTACTCGGTGTTGTAAAGCTTGACCAGGAGGGACTTGAACTTTGTAAAATTAAAGGAAGGTTAGGAGGGAGGTAAGGCAGCAGCACAGGGTGGTGGGGGGAAGGAAACCGGAGTTTTCACATCTCTAAAATAAAGGCTGAGCCTTGCCTGGATAAGAGAGAGAGGCATCTGGGACTTTGAACCTCAAAGACCTGTCTTGAAATTGTATTTCTTTTCACCTCCTCAGAATTTCAGTGTCGAGAAGGACCTTTGGCCAGAGCGGACTGGTAGTGCAAACCTGGTATGCAAACACTTCCCTGATCAAATCCATCTGGGTGATGGCAATCAGTCAGCACCAGTTTTACTTGGACAGAAAGCAAAGCAAAGTAAGTTACAAGGCATTTTACTGTGAGCATAAGTTTCAACACCTTTCCCATATATCCCCCAGTGTATGTTTTTCCATGGATGAACTGCTCTCCTGAGAAAAACTACAAATTGTTTTTGTCAGCTTTTTGAGCAGTCTATTAGCGACAGTATTGTTATTTGATCCATTTTAGTCTGCCTGCAATTAAAGGCTATGGAAGCTTAATCACAGAAGAGGGAATTCCCACCTCCCAGTGTTTAATCTGCTTTTTCTTTTGCTTCCTTCTCGTGTTCGTTTTGAACACAGTGCAAATAGCAAAGAGATTTTGGGCTGGGAGATGGTTCAGGCTTTGGGGGCAGAGGGGGAGAGGAACGCCAGCACATCCCTGTGCGCCGCCAGCTCCTGCATGATCCTGTTCCTTTAGTCCTTAATTTTGTGGGAGATGAGGTGTGAAACGTCATCTTGTGACCCTGTGTTCTGAAGTTAATTAGAGGTAACTCAATGAGGAGGCTGGATTTTTTATTTATTTATTTTTTTAAACTGCCTCAGGCGAAAATTCCTTCAGCCAGAAGTTTGGATGATATCGCCATGGATCTGACAGAGATGGGAACACCAAAGGTTTCAAAGTTGGTGACTCTGGAGGCAAAGAACCAGCTTATTATGGCCAGCAATGGCAGTTTGATCTCATCAGGTAATACTTTGTGTAAATTCCAGGTTGTGAAGTACAGCGGGGCTTGTGTATGTTAAAAGGGAAAATGAGGCCAGATGACAATAAATACAGTGACTTATGCAAAGGCCAGTATTAGTTCATGTATTTGAAACAGTAACATCAGTGGTATAATCTGCTGTTTCCCTCCATAATTAAATAAGGAAATAAAAATATGCTAGATGGACCAAGAGTACATGGGTACTTACCCATGAATAATTTGATATTAGTTTACCAGTGAGTCCTCGAATGGCTGAAAGCCTCATCAAAGTCTGAGGGAAATTTGATCCAGGTTAATTTTAAGCACTTGTTCTAGGAGTTGAATTGCCCCCAACTTCCTCAAAAACAAGCAAAGATAAATGCTTCCAAATAAAGCTCAGCTCTGAGGTGGACTTTTGGTCTGTCCCTTGACTCTGGAAGAGGGGTAACGGGGGGAGGTGAAAGCCTGGCTGCCACATGCAGATGCCTCCAGGTGAAGGCCAAGCAAGGAGCTTCAGGATCTGCCTCGAAAGTGAAGTCAAAGCCCAAATATCAAGTATATTGTAGATACTGCTAGTGCAGTGATTTTTATTTTAGTGCTAGTGCAGTGATTTTTATTTTAGGTGGTGGGGTTTTGGGGTGTATACTTAGAACTTACCATGCAAGTATATACAATGGGGATTTGAAAAAGTCCGGCTTTCCTAAAAACCTGCTTGCTGGATGAGACAAGAGTTGGATGTTACGCTTTGAATAATGTGTTGTTTTGCTGGGCTGGACTGCTTTGGAGAGATCTCTGCTTACTTGACCAGAAAAAAACCAAAAAGGGCTTTTACCTGCAAATCCTCTGATACAGAGAGTGTATTTTTCAGGCTCTCAGGATTCAGAGGTCAGTGAAGAACAAAAGAAGGAGAAAATTATGGAACTAAAGAAGAAAGAGAAACTTCTTCAGGAAAAACTGCTTCAGAAGGTTGAGGAGCTGAAGAAAATCTGCCTGCGAGAGGCGGTGAGAACTGCACCTTAGGCTGGGGTCGGGGTGGGTGAGAGGCCTTCTGTCCCTCTGGACCTTCATGTGGAACCCTCTCTGTTCCCCAGGAGCTGACGGGCAAGATGCCCAAGGAGTATCCTCTGAGCGCTGGAGAGGAGCCTCCCCAGGTGAGAAGACGTGTTGGCACGGCCTTCAAGCTGGATGACAACCTGCTCCCCAGTGAAGAGGTGAGCACTGCAGTTTGTTTTCACAGCAGAGGTGGGGTGGCCAGACCAGTGGCCCAAAGCCACTTGTAAATAATCCAGCTCTTCCCTGATTGTTTAAGAGGAGGCAGCTGGGACAGTCGCTTGCATGGGCTGGGGAATTTGGACAGATCCCGCCCTTATTTCAGCTCTGCTGCCTTTGAAATGACCAGGAAGTTGGCTGTTTCAAAAGGCCTTAAAATCCTCCGAGCTGAACCCCTGATTGGGCCATGCTGCTTGAATTTCAATGGACATTCTGCTGCTAATTAGAGCAGAGCAGGTGCAGAAACGCCATTTGGCCGACCCTTGGCTGCGAGCTTTTCTCGAGCATTGATTTGTGTCGGGTTGAGATTGTGCTTGAACCCAGAACATGGCAGGGGTGTGCACTGTTCCCCTTGCAAAATCATCTGTCCGTAAGCGTAGTTATGTGACAGGTGACAGCAGAAGATTTATCTCTGGCTTAATGCAAGTTCCACCTAAATAAAAGCTCTCTATGTTGCTCAAGAAGCTAATACAAACTTTGCTGGCAGAGTCTGACTCAGGAGATATGGTAATTCAGATATACACAGTTTCTGGACACACACCATTCCCCCTCGTTCCTTGTGAGATTTGTTAACAAGCTGCTTCAGCCCAGTAGTAAGTAGGTGTTGGGCACTTTGCATCTGTCTTTCACCAAAAACTGGCTTACAGGACTGGTGCAAATCGTATCTGCAGCAAACTGATTTTATGTAGAGGGTTTAAAAGCTATTGAAACAAAATCCTGCTGACCACATTTAATAATGTGTAGCTTAGTACTGCAGCAGTGCCTTTCATCTGAGCATCTCAAAGCTGTTGACAAACAATTAATTAAAGCCTTCAACTCCCTGTTACGTAGGTACGGTGGCATCAATTTCCACTTCTATTTTCTCCAAGGTAGAGAGAGATTTCGCCAACTCCCTGTTACGTAGGTACAGTGGCATCAATTTCCACTTCCATTCGAAATCTCTCTCTACCTTGGAGAAAATAGATGTTTTCAGCCTTGGTCTCGGAGCAAGAGGCTTAGTGGTGTAAACCTGAATTTAAGTGTCTACCTTATGGCACCCAGGCTCGAGAACCTTGGACCTTTCTCAAGAGATCTCATAATCTTACACTAGTTGTAGAAATAAGATCTAAGCGTTTCATATGCTGAGGTTGTCTTGTGGATAAACTTCGGTATTTCTGTGTGTTGTGCTCAAGATTTCACTTAACACAAAAGTAGGTCTATTCAAGAACTTTCATCTTGTGCTCAAGATTTCACTTCATTAGCACAAAAGTAGGTCTATTCAAGAACTTTCATTGATGATTTCTACCCAGAATACAAGCAAATAACTTATCTCACAAATTTGCAGGATCCCGCATTGCAGGACTTGGAGAGCAATTTTATCATACAGCAAAAGCTGGTGGAAGCTGCGAAGAAACTTGCCAGTGAGCCAGACCTCTGCAAAAATGTGAAGAAGAAAAGAAAACAGGATTATACTGATGCTGTAAAAAAGCTGCAAGAGATAGAAAACTCCATAAATGAGTATAGAATCAAGTGCGGCAAAAAACCAACCCAGAAATCAGCTCTTACTCTACCAGGTAAACAAGAGAATTCCCCGTATTCTGATGAAAACAGGAAGAAAAAAGTAATCTGGCTCACTTACAAGATCTGTTTACATCTCCTCTGTGTGATTTTTATCTTCTCCAAGGCAGTTAAGTAAGAAAAAAAGAGATGCAATTGCTGCATCTGATAGGATAAGTGCACTGCTTACAGGCTGAGGGCAGAATAAGCTGCAGTTTGAGGAACAAGTGGAGACTCGTTCCAGCAGCAGGTATGGACAGAAGGTGCTATACTTAGATTGATGATTTCTACCCAGAATAGAAGCAAATAACTTATCTCACAAATTTGCAGGATCCCGCATTGCAGGACTTGGAGAGCAATTTTATCATACAGCAAAAGCTGGTGGAAGCTGCGAAGAAACTTGCCAGTGAGCCAGACCTCTGCAAAAATGTGAAGAAGAAAAGAAAACAGGATTATACTGATGCTGTAAAAAAGCTGCAAGAGATAGAAAACTCCATAAATGAGTATAGAATCAAGTGCGGCAAAAAACCAACCCAGAAATCAGCTCTTACTCTACCAGGTAAACAAGAGAATTCCCCGTATTCTGATGAAAACAGGAAGAAAAAAGTAATCTGGCTCACTTACAAGATCTGTTTACATCTCCTCTGTGTGATTTTTATCTTCTCCAAGGCAGTTAAGTAAGAAAAAAAGAGATGCAATTGCTGCATCTGATAGGATAAGTGCACTGCTTACAGGCTGAGGGCAGAATAAGCTGCAGTTTGAGGAACAAGTGGAGACTCGTTCCAGCAGCAGGTATGGACAGAAGGTGCTATACTTAGAAAGGAGCATCTCAGCCGAAACTGGTGTGGTCTCTTAATTCTTACTGTATTGAGAGCAGTTGTGTGTCTGAGCTGCCACGTGCAAGGTCTTCTCTCCCTTCCCTTCCGCGACGCGACAGTTCGAGCAAAAATAGAGCATGTGAGGTTTTTCTGCAAAGATCAAGGAAATAAGGATCAAAGACTTTGCCACTTGATTAAAAATTACTGATTTCCAGGAAGACATAGGCAAAGTTCAAGAGTTTATGAGTGCAAATAGTGGCAAACAGATTTTTTTTTTTTGACTAAAGGCATTTGCCATTGATGAACACAGTGAATGCAGATACGCTTGGTCCCTCCATTCTGAAAGTGTGATTTTTCCTAAAGGAGGTGAGATGTTTTGCTGCTTCATAGGATAAAGCATAAAAACTTGCTAGTATCCATGCCAACTGAAGGAGTTTGGGAGTAGTAAAAGCTCATACGATTTGCAGGCTCTTCCAGTTTCCACAGTGATTAACAGTTTTAGGACATGTTTTACTTCTCCTGTCTGTGGAAAATATATCTGGATAATTGTTAATGTTTAATTGATTTCTTTTTTCCACTTTATCTGAGAGGAAATGCTGTTTTGTGAGGTTAGTGGTTTGGTTTTTTTTCCTGGGAATTGCAAGCTAGGAAAAAAAAGCAAGATTTTTTTTTTTTTATGCTGTTTATATCGATACCTTCTTACTGACCCTTGAGATGAGACTTCTTGCCAGCATGTATCTTCCCTGGAGGAAACCCTTCTCCTGTGCACTCTGAGGTTTCTATTGGAGAAACCTTTAGCCATGTCCCATTCCTGTTGAGAGCTTGGTTTGGATTGTTACCCAGCACAAACCACAGCAGCACTGGGCCATCCATCATCACCAAGTGCTTATTCTGAAAGGCTGATGATTGCTACTTAATGTGGCCCAGCTAGTTCCTGATTGACAGAGATGAGGAAAACATCTGTGTTTTCCAGTCTCTTGCTTACTAATCTGGATACTAATTGTGGGAGATCCTGTATTACCTGGGGCACGTGATGTGTAGTGACAACCAGGAAGCTACTGGAGACCTGTGAGGCAGCATCCATGCAGAGTCACCACTCTTTGTTGCAGGCAGTTTCTTGTCCTGTTGGACAAACAAGCAACTTAGGAGTTGGTCCTTATACATTTAGCCCATCATTTTGCAATATTTGGTACGTGACATCCTTGTTTGCTGTCTGGGAAGGTAGACACAGCTAGAAGGGACTAGATTTTGTGTTTCAGAGGGTCACACTGCAGGTGGGGACTGCAAGATGGCAAATACTTAGCCAGAAAAGCAAGCTACATTCCCACATTGCACCATGTATTTATTTACCTGAAGCAGAACTGTTGTCTGCTTCAGTAATTGATTTTCATGTGTAACCTTTTTGCTGTTGCTGATGGTACTGTCAGGCTCAAGGTACAGGGTTTCAGAAGGCTGAGCAGTGATGAGTCGTGTGTGTGAATTTGGGAAATGACTTGTTGGAAAGGACGTAGTAAGTAATAACATTGATTTATTGAATCAAACCATAGCTATTTTCATCCCAGCCCCCAAGGGACGGGAGGTGAAGGACGTACTGGACTGTCTCGTGCTTCCCATATTCCACTTTCCCTTTCCTTTGTTTCCTCTGTAGCCCAGAGTTTCTTCCACTTTTGCAGGATTTAGGATTTAAATTCAGAGCTCCCCCATATGTCAACATTGCAGACCCCACAGGAATCCAGCAATGTAGCTTTAGACTGTCTTTTTAATACTTCTTTTTTTCCTCCAGGTAGGTTTTTTTCCTCCTCGAATTGGGCCCAGTTCCATATTTCACCACCGTGTGGTCAAATGCATGTGAATAAGCTCCCCTGAAGCTTTTTCCCAGTGTCAGGTTCCAAGCAGAGCTGCAGCCCATCCTCAGTGTTCTGACAAGTCCCCCCGGGGCAGGGGCCAGCCCTGATGTTTTGCTGTTCTTGAAAAGCTGCTCTGGTTTACCAAATTCTTGTAACCAGACCTTTCCTCGCAGCAAAGTGTGACACCAAGGGAGTGACGTACGTTGCATACGCTCGTGATGAGTGATGGAGGAAGCAGGTGTCATACACAAAGTGGCTGCCACCTTCTTCTTTTGTTGCTTACTCTCACTCTTGCGTGGAGGCTCATGTAGACTTTTTACCCCACCAGCACCGTGTCTTGCCAGAAATGGTCTAGGAACAGATTTTTCTCTGGGTTAATTATCTCTTGTCCTGCTTTTTATCACCAGCCTAATTTCTCTGCCACTGGTGGTCTGTGCTAAACCTTAGCAAGGAATATCAAGGTGAGAGGACAGGCAGGTGCAGTAAAGCACTTGGGATAAATAACAAAATGTAAAAGAAATAGAAAAAAATTTGCAATGCCTGTACAACAGTTACTGCTCTCTGTGTTGTTGGAAGTTGCAATAACTTGATTGAAATCAGTGGAATTATTCTGAATCGATATTAATGTAATTGAAACTGGATTTGCAGGCTGATGAAACATTCAAAAGTGCCAGATTTCAAAAGTCACCTACCTGGTGGGATTTCAGGTGTACCTAGAGGAGATTAGATGCTCGCAGCCAAGACATACATGTCTCTGTAGGCTCCTGACTCCTGTTGATGCACCAAAACACCCTGTGAGATCTGTTGGAAGTTGGGTGGAAAACACCTTTGTAAACCTTGGCTTGATTCCCACTGCAGTTGAAAAATAGTCTCCTTTAGGTAGGCAGGTTGCTGAATTGCAGTGAACGCAACTAGGTCATGACATACTCCAAAGAAGGGATGTCTTCAGACTCTTGAAGGCTAAAAGATACAGATTGTAGTGTTAGAAGTAGAAGCTGTCTCTGAAGCTGTAGAAAATAAACTGTATGTGATATCTGGAAATGAATGTTGGGTCTTCCATGCTTAAAGTAACTTGTTTTCATTCACAGATGATATAATTCCATCTGAGAGCAGCTCCCTGTCTGATACAACCACCTATGATGATGGTACGTTGCTTATTCTTTTTCTTTCTATGAAGTATGCCCGTTCAGGTAACATTCCTTTGACTTAATGTCCTCTAGCTTACTGCTTTGGTGGCTTTTGATGACAAATTACTTCACAGCGGAGGAGGAAAGAGCTTAACCAGGAATGTCTGTCTTCATAACGGGTTAATTATTGAAAGTGTCTGCTCTGTGAGCTGATCAGAGTTGTCTTTAGAGAAGGCAAGCAGTTTTAACGTGACCAACCTGCAAGCTGGAAGGCTTTGAATTTTGAACAAATACTTCATCCCTAGGACCTTGCCAGAGGCAGATGTGGCTGGAGGAGTTACAAACTGGGAGGATTTGCCCAGCCTTTCTGTCCTCACAGCCACTATAAAACTTATGGGGAAAAAAATAAGTAGAATAGGCACAAATATTAACGATTTGTTTACGTTTCTCTGTTGCCTGGTGAGCCTGCATCTTGCATGGGTATGGTGTTTGCTCAGCTTACTCATTTCACACCCACACCCACAGACACACACATTTACGCCCTGTTCCACAAGGTGGAAAGGACTTGGCTTGCCTCTCCCTTAAACTGGATAATCATCATCTGGGGACAAACATTATCTAAATTAGTACTCGCTTTTCAGTTAGGGCCTGATTCTGATCTCAGTTTGTCCCAGTTTCAGACTTGTACAACCCAGCTTGTGCTTTAAAATGGAGTTACACCTGATTCCTGCTTGTACAAGTAGTAGTAGAGCCGGGGCTTTGGCTTCTGAAAGTGCTCTCTGTGGTGCTCCTGCTGCATTTAAATGTATTAGTTGGAGTTTCCTCTTGGCTCTGACGGGACCTGGGTTGTGCCCTAAGCAAAGCGAGAACAAGGATCAAACCAGCGTCTCCCCGATTGCCTTCAGCCAAACCTGTCTGTCAGTTGCCTTTCCTCATTCAGTCGCTTTTGAAGTCAGCCCCTTTTAGGTTGTGTTCCAAAACTAATCCTTAAAATGTCATTTTCAAGGAAAGAGCTGGAAGGTGAGGGAGAGGAACTGGCTTTTGCAGAGGCTGAGCTTGCCTGCTGGGCTCCGGGGAGGGATCGCGCCGCAAACAGGTGTTTTCCCAAGGAAATTCCACTTTGATCTGGCACAGCCCCAAGCTGGGTGTAGTACCTGTAGGAGTAGGTGCTGCCAAGATCTGTATGACGTCCTCTCCTCGTGGAGAAGAGCTTGGTGCAGGCAGGAGAAACTTCCCAGATTCCCAACTTGTCTCTGTAGTGCAAAGTGTTTCTGCTTAGGGGCCACAGATTTGCATAGAGGGCAAAAATATCAAGGCTTTTGCTAACAAAATGCATGTTCCTTTTCAACAGTCAGTGAATCGGTTCCTGTGCCAGCACAGAGACCCAGCTCTGCGCAGCTTTCTCCAAGGCTTCCCCCACCCAAGTCCCTCGGGGTGGAGAGAAATCATCTCAGAAAGTCATCCATAAACGAGCAGCTCTTGGAAACCAGACACTCCAGGTAGGGCTCGTCTTGCTGCCGCTGTGCTCTCCACATTGCTGCCAGGAGCTCTGTCCTGCTCCTGCCAAGACTTACTACGGGCTCTCCAGCAGAGCCTGCTGCCTCCACACTCCTCTGCCGTTTGGTGATGGGAGCTAAATTTCCTGTTTAGTAACAAAAGTGGGGATAAGTGTGTAGAAGTAGTTGCTGTGGTCTCTGAAACTATAGGGTAGCGTAGTCTTTGTGCAGAGCAAGCTGCTGTATCTAAGGAATTGTTCAGGCCCACCAGTGCTGTCACTCTTTGTCTCCATTTCTATGGTTTGTTTTTAATATTAATTAAACAACTTGTAATTTTCCTGATGATTGTGCTTAATGACTTCAGTTAACACCAAGCCATACCCCTCCCTCCTGATGGTATCGGGATTTCAGCGGGTACACTGTCAAAGTGTACAGAATTCGTGTTAAGTCCTGATGGGCGACTCGCCATGTAAGAGCAGAGTTACTGGGATTCAACCAGCTACCATCAGTAGTGGCAGCTGCAGTGACTGGCTGAGGTTTTCATGTCTATCCATGGGATTTGGGCACTTTCTGAGCTAGAAGAATAGTTCCATGGGGCACATCGACAGCAGTAGCTCTGCTGATGGTTTTGTGATCAGGTTCTATGGGTCTGATCTGGTGCTGGTTGTTCTCTGTGTGAGGGTTCCCACCCATCCTGATATTTCTTGGTCTGTCTCTGGCTTGAGCAAGCTGCTGAAATACTTTTGAGGTTTTAGGCAGTGTCATGTCACTGCATTTTTCTCAGCTGTCCCTCAAGGTAAGCAGAGCAGTCCTCCACATGATGTTTGGAAGTTGAGTTACAGACATATGTAACCCTTTAGCTGTGATGTGCTTCATTTTAAAACCTAACTCCTTTGCTTCTGTTACCTGCTCTGTCCCTTCTGCTTTCTACTTCTGTCCTTTAGCAGGAGCCTTTCATATCAGTCATTCTGTGAAGACCTCCCTTGCTGTGTTATCCCCTTGAGCCACAAGAAGGGGTTGAATTTTTCTTCAGTGTATTACGAATCTGTCCTTTATACGGAAAGCATGTCCTGTTAAACCCTTATCTGCTTTTTCTGCCCTTTGTTTTCTTTCTTCAAGACTTAGGGCCTGCATATTCTGTGTGCTGTGACTCGTGTGGTGTTTAACCTCACTGGGGTTGTCTCCTTCTTTACAGGGACCCTCTTTCGACTCACAGCAGTCCGTACCGAACCCTGGACCGGCCGCCCCAGCCCCATGGAGGGAGAAGCATGCCCACAACCCCCGTGCTCACACGCAATGCCTACAGCAGCAGCCACTTACAGTAAGAGGACTTTGTTTTAAGTGCAATGTCCATCTTAGGCAGCAGCAGAATACTTTTAAGATAGTCAGAACTTATTTTACGTTTCCCTTGTAGCCTCATTTTCTAACAAAGTGAGGCTTATGAAGTTGTGTTGTCCGTCAGCTAGTGGTCTCCCCACAAAAACTTGTTCAGGAGCTGACAGATATCCGCTGTGGATTGTCTCCTACAAGCGTCCTGAAGAAACAAAGGGCCAGCTAGAGGCGAGAGATTCCAATTTGTACAATTACTATGGGAAGAGAGCTGCAACGTGATCTCACCTGTGTTATTAGACAGCTGAGAGTCTGCGCTGGGGCAGGAGAGATGCTATAAATCTTACAATGTTATGAAGAGCTCATGGTTTATTTGGCCGGGGTAATACAGCCTTGAGATACAGAGCTGCAGGAAACCCATCTTGCTGTGCTGCTCCTAGCTCAGTTCCTTGTGTGGACTTTACCTACTTAAAAACTGAGAGCCTTCCTGTAAATCACTGCAGAATGTGAGTTTATGACCTTTGCTGCATGCGTCCCTGTCGCAGATTAACCTCTCTTACCATGAGAGGCTTTTATATGAGGGATCTCCTACTGTTGCAGCAAATCTACATTGCAAGAAATCCAGCATGGCTGAATTTTAGATGTTCTGTGTGGAAGGAAAAGACAGGGTTTGTGTTGTGCTTTGGCAGGGGAGGCCGTGTGCCTGACTTGCCTGTGCGTGCTCTCTCCAGCTCGGTGTGTGTGTGGGTGGGTTTGCCTGTGGCTGCCTTTGACCAACCAACATCTGTGTTGTTTCAGGCCAGATGTTTCCCCACACCACTGCCGGCAGCGCAGCGGAAGCCTGGAATCCCAAACCCACCTGCTGTCCGAGACTCCTGCTGACAAGGCAGCCTTCACCCTCTCCAAGTCCCAGCGAAGCAGCAGCACGGAGATCCTGGATGATGGATCATCCTACACCAGCCAGTCCAGCGCAGAGTATTACTGTGTGACACCTACTCCCAACCCCTATTACACCACTCAGACGCTCGACAACAGGACCAGGAGTCGAAGACGCTCAAAGAAACACAACATTTCTGCTGCAAATTCAGGAAGTATGCCAAACCTTGCCCAAAAGGATGTCCGCAACGGTGTCTACCACAAAAGTCAGGAGCAGCCTTCCTCTAGTTACTATATTTCCGGATATTCCCCATACACAGAATCTGATGCTTATTACAATGGAGGCTACGTTTATGAGAGCGATACGGAGGGACAGTACAGTGTCAATCCTTCCTACCGCTCCTCGGCACATTACGGATACGACCGTTACAGGGAATTCAGGTCTTACCACGAGGACGAAGTGGACAGAGTACCGCACAACCCGTACGCAACCCTACGGCTTCCGAGGAAGCAAGTTGCTAAAACGGAGCATATAACCAAAAACATTCACAAGGCCTTAGTAGCAGAGCATCTCCGGGGTTGGTACCAACGTGCCTCCAGTCAAAAGGAACAGGGTCATAGCCTGCAGGCGGGCTTTGAGTCTGACAGAGGATCTCAAAGGAGTTTGGGCTTTGCTGGTCTGCAGGTGCCGTGCTCTCCTACCAGTCGGGTGTCATCTTTCTCTTCAGGTAATGTCTGATTTCTTCTCTGCTTAAATGTTTTTGTAAGTCCCTGCTGTGCATCAAATTCTGGCCACCCTCTGCAGCCTCATTGAAGTCAGCAGAGTAGAAGCCAGGCTAGAGCTCTGCCCTGAAAGGTAGATGAGGAACTGGACAGGATCTTGTTCTGTGTTTGGGAAGAAATACTTGCTTGTTGCCTTCACCAGTAGGTAAAACTTTGTAAGCTTGGTAGTCCAAAGAAGCACTAAAGGGCTTCAAACAGGCATGTTTGCCAGCTAGAAGCAGCGTGCAAAGCTTCATGCCATGTGAATGCAGTTGCCATGATGGCTTCCAAAATACAGTGTAATGAGCATCACTGAATGGGTCAGAAAGTCTTTTTAAAAAGATTCCCTACCTCCAAAATACCACCCTCACAGCGCTTTCCTCCTTGCAGGGCCTGTCCATCATATTTTGTGTTTGCATTGTCTGCTTGTGTGTCCTGCAGAAACCCACAGAGATCGCTGATGAGAATTGTTTCACTTGTCTTAGCTGATTTAGCCAGAGAAAGATCTAATTTGCTCTAATTTATATTTATATTTTTTTTTAATTCCAGCATCTTCTGCAAACACTGCTGGGAACTGGCGAAACCCACTTGGGCTGGGACTTTCAGACTATGATTCGTTATCTCATTCCTCATATTCCAGCTGTTACGGGAATGTTTATGGCAACCTTCCTTTGCAGAGCAGGTGAGTGGAGCAATATCAAGAGTTTCTGCCCTTCGTCCTGCAATTCACAGGCTGTTAAAACTTTTGAGGAAAGCAACTTGATTTCAAAGGGCCAGGATGAAGAGTAATTATAAAATCTGCTTTGTGAGAGCTAAGTCCTCTGTGTGTGGAGCAGATCAGCTGTACCACCACCAACTCTGCCATGGACACTTGAGGAAGCAGGGAGCAGTCATAGGGAAGGATGAGCTCATTTCTTGCACAGCCTTTGCCTCTGGCTGGTGCTGGACCATCAAAGGTCTTGTGCTCCCTGGTAGCTGTGATGCTCAGGGCAGTGCTGAGTCCCTCTCACCCCCTGTGACAGGAGGTGTGTCCTGCACCCCACCAGCAGTCCAGCAAGACAGTCTTGTTGTGTTTCTGATGCTGTAGCACCCGTGCTGATAAACTGGGAAAAGAAGGAAAGGAAACATCTCTCTTCAACCCCATGTCTTAGTGCAATGCCCCATCTGCTGAGCACATCTCACTTGGATGTTCCTGCTTCCCAGTGGGAACCAGGTGCTGCTTGAGGGGCTCTCCTGAGGACTGCAGGGAGCCCAGGCTCTGCTTGGTCCTTGCAGAAATTCCTCCTGCTCTCTAAATGCCACCGTGTTTGAGGACAGTTGTGCTAAGTGTAGCCAGCTGTAGTAAGTACCCCACATTCGTGCCTCCTGCTTCATGGGCTGCAGCTTGTGCTTGCTTTCATGCTGACTTGCATGAAATTGCTGAATCTTTAATTTTGTTTGTTTTAAAATAAATGAAAGCGTAAGGAAAGATACAAAAGCTTCTGCTAGATCCTCATTTCTAAGATAAATGCCATGGGCTTTTTTTATTGCAGTGATTTAAAAGATCTACAGTAACAGTGTTTAAAAATATAGATTTTGCTAAATTCTTACAATTAGGCTTTGGAAACTCTGCTTATTTTGGCAGCTTTTTCTATATAAGGCTTATTAGCTATTAATTTTGCGAATTGTGAATCACTTGTTTGATAGTTCATCTGCTTTATTTTCTATTTAAATGGGATTATGGCAAACGAGCCATCAGCACAGTCTAAGAAGTCTTGACAATTTTGAAGCTAATGGCTTCAAGCTCCAACAGGGTAGGTTTAGATTGAACATTAGGAAAGAATTTTTCACCGAAAGAGTGATAGGGCATTGGAACAGGCTGCCCAGGGAGGTGGTGGAGTCGCCATCCCTGGCTGTGTTTAAGGGCCGTTTAGATGCAGTGCTGAGGGACATGGTGTAGGGGAGGACTTTGTAGAGTAGGGTAGATAGTTGGACTCGATGATCCCAAGGGTCTCTTCCAACCTAGACGATTCAAAAA
>NW_015090880.1:6204454-6247466 GCF_001431845.1 Calidris pugnax
GAGGGTGGGTCGGGGAGGCGTCGCTGCCGGGAGAGGCGGGTGATGTCAGGCGTGTGTCAGCAGTGGGAGGTGAAGCCGGGGAGCGGAGCAGGAGCAGGGAAGGATGGCAGGACGAGGGCTGCTGCTCGTCCTACTCTTCCCATGTCACCCTTAACGCTGTCTGGGGAGAAGGGGACGGTGCTGTGGGGAGGTGAGTGCGGGGACACGGGGGCTGTGTGGGGACACGGGGGTGGCCGAGCCACCGGGGCTGAGCTGGGGATCCCTGTGTGCTGGAGCACCCCCGGGTGCTATTGCTCAATGCCCTGACGTACTCTGTGAGCTCTGTTCTCTTGGATTTTCTTTTTTTTTTTTTAATGTATTTATTTAAAACTTCAATGGCGAGTTATAGAGAGGGCACTTCTGAAAGTAGTGTGACCGGTCAGGGTGCCTTTCGTACAAAGATAAACTTAAGCAGCAGAGTAAAACTTCCAAGATCTTTTCGAAAGTGACTTATTAGTCCAAGGAAGTGACATTTCCCCTCACTACATTTTTCATCTAGCAGGATCTAATAATACATTGTAGTACTAGAAAGGAAAGCTTTAACTAAACAGAGGGAAAGGTCGCTGGAAGAGCTGGAGTTTTCCCCAACAAACATGTGCACTGAGTTATGCTTCATTTATGATCCATGTTAAGAATGTTTCAAATGCAGCATGGCGCAATACATAATTTTTTTTTTGCTAAACTTGAAGTTCCTCCATCATCAGAGCACAGTGTGTCAGGCTTTGGCAGAGGTCGGGGGGGAAAGTCCTGTGTCTGGGGACACTTGATGTGGTGGCTGCACCCGTGGAGGCTTTGGAAAAACTGTGGGGGGGGAGGGAGTTGCTGTGGTGACCCCAGTGCCTCGGTGGATCGCTGGTTTTGCAAGCTGATCTCTCCCACTTGATGCTGGCCCTGCCTGCCCAGCCTGGGTGGAAGCACCTCGGGTACCCCCATGTGGGCTCCAGCTCTGGGAAGGTGGCTGGTTGGGAACTACAGCCTGTGTTGCTGCTCTGGTGCACCCCGTCATCTTCAGGTCATGTCCCTGGGGACAGCTGTATATGTCTGTGTGTGTGCCCAGGCATCCAGGCACTGCTGGAGAGGGGACTGGAGGTGATACAGCAGAACCCTGCACCCAGGGGACAAGGAATAGCTCAGCCAAAGCTGGGCTGAGAAGATGCAACCTTGATGGATCATCCCCCTCCAAGGGTGGCTAGTGCTGGTGCAAAGGGAGAGCAGATTCGTATGAAATTCTGATCCCACGGGTGCAGCTGCCAAGCCCTGCTTGACTTTGATCTCTTCTCCCAGCTGGCACTTTGCAGGAAATCTGTGGTTTCCTTACAGAAGTATGCGCTGTGGGGTGGCTTCCTCCTGTAGCTGCTCTTTCTCTCTACGTGTTGTACCCCTGCTCCAAAATGTCATGCTGAATCTCTCACCCAGTGTCTTCAGAAGAGTAAGGTCTTGGTTTTCCCCCAGCTGCTGCCGTTCCCTGGGGATGTGTTGACTGAGGGAAGAGACCATAGGTGTCTATGCAATTACTTTGTCTAGAGATTTTTCTGTTTAATCAGAGAGAAAAGGACTTCAGCTGCCCTCCCCAGTTCTCTGTGAGCTTCTAGTGGTGAAAATAAATGTTCCATTGATGGAACGAGATGTTGTCACAGGCAAAATCCACAATTTGCAATGCATGTCTGTAAGAGTGTGACATTACTTGAGGGCCATCCTATACATTTCTATGTATGTGCTTATTTTAATTGATGTTGTGAATGTTGTTACTGCTGAGTCCGTGCCAATAGCTGAACATACATGGGAATTGTAATTTGCTGGAATGACATAATCTTGTGGGGAAAAGACTGGTGATTCTTGTAGTGACAGTGTTCTGCTTCTCTCTCCCAATTCCTGTAGCTATTTCAATGGAAACAGCTGGAAAATCTCTACTTTCGTGAAAAGAAGTTTGCTGTGGAAGTACACGATCCCCGCAGGTGAGGCTGGAGGAGGCAGTTGTAGCAGTGGGATGGTTCTTTACCCAGGCTAGGGATTTGTCACCTCGTGGCAGGGGATGGGAGGTGCCTCTGATTTTACTCTGGGCTGTGTGACACTGAGCCTGATCCTGCCTTCAGTGGGACAGACTGGGGCTGGGGCTGGGCTGCTGGTGACAGACAAACGGTCCTGTGATGTTGCAGAAGAAAGGTCACAGCCACAGTGAGCAACCTGGAGCATCTGTTGCTGTGTGACAGCTCTGGGTGTCCTTCTCTTGAATTGCCTGTGTTATCCCCCAAGGGAGTTCTTGGAGCAGAGGGAGGACTATTTGTCATGGCCAAATTTGTTCACTTTACAAAACCTTTCCCTGAGAGGCTGCTGTAACATGCCTGTGCAGCAGGAGACCAGGAATGCAGCCTGAAGGACCTGGACGTGACTTTATTGCTCACCTTCTGCCCTCCCTCCCCTGCCTTGGCAGCGATGCTCCCTCCTCTGAGCTCGAGTCTGCAGGGCCCGAAGGAGCACCACCGGTTGGGGTGGGAGCTCACCTGCAGGCTGCTTTCCCGTGCCTTCCCCTCAGGATCCCTCCCAAGAAGAAAGAGATTTTGCCCAGGGTGAATTTTTGACTCCACCTTCTGTTCTGCTTCTCCTGCTGCCATCCTTTCTTCCTCTGGCACAGGACCTCTGTGCCTCTCAGCTGGGCCAGGAGGAGCTGCAAGATGGTCTCCTGCCTCATCCTGCCTGATCTCTCCTTTCAGGATCCTGTGGCAGCCTGCTAGCCATTCCTAGGTTCATGGTGTACCCAACCATAGGTCCCAGCAGCACAATTGTGCTGCTGAACTAAAAGGCACAGCAGTTGCTGCTACTCGGTGTTGTAAAGCTTGACCAGGAGGGACTTGAACTTTGTAAAATTAAAGGAAGGTTAGGAGGGAGGTAAGGCAGCAGCACAGGGTGGTGGGGGGAAGGAAACCGGAGTTTTCACATCTCTAAAATAAAGGCTGAGCCTTGCCTGGATAAGAGAGAGAGGCATCTGGGACTTTGAACCTCAAAGACCTGTCTTGAAATTGCATTTCTTTTCACCTCCTCAGAATTTCAGTGTCGAGAAGGACCTTTGGCCAGAGCGGACTGGTAGTGCAAACCTGGTATGCAAACACTTCCCTGATCAAATCCATCTGGGTGATGGCAATCAGTCAGCACCAGTTTTACTTGGACAGAAAGCAAAGCAAAGTAAGTTACAAGGCATTTTACTGTGAGCATAAGTTTCAACACCTTTCCCATATATCCCCCAGTGTATGTTTTTCCATGGATGAACTGCTCTCCTGAGAAAAACTACAAATTGTTTTTGTCAGCTTTTTGAGCAGTCTATTAGCGACAGTATTGTTATTTGATCCATTTTAGTCTGCCTGCAATTAAAGGCTATGGAAGCTTAATCACAGAAGAGGGAATTCCCACCTCCCAGTGTTTAATCTGCTTTTTCTTTTGCTTCCTTCTCGTGTTCGTTTTGAACACAGTGCAAATAGCAAAGAGATTTTGGGCTGGGAGATGGTTCAGGCTTTGGGGGCAGAGGGGGAGAGGAACGCCAGCACAGCCCTGTGCGCCGCCAGCTCCTGCATGATCCTGTTCCTTTAGTCCTTAATTTTGTGGGAGATGAGGTGTGAAACGTCATCTTGTGACCCTGTGTTCTGAAGTTAATTAGAGGTAACTCAATGAGGAGGCTGGATTTTTTATTTATTTATTTTTTTAAACTGCCTCAGGCGAAAATTCCTTCAGCCAGAAGTTTGGATGATATCGCCATGGATCTGACAGAGATGGGAACACCAAAGGTTTCAAAGTTGGTGACTCTGGAGGCAAAGAACCAGCTTATTATGGCCAGCAATGGCAGTTTGATCTCATCAGGTAATACTTTGTGTAAATTCCAGGTTGTGAAGTACAGCGGGGCTTGTGTATGTTAAAAGGGAAAATGAGGCCAGATGACAATAAATACAGTGACTTATGCAAAGGCCAGTATTAGTTCATGTATTTGAAACAGTAACATCAGTGGTATAATCTGCTGTTTCCCTCCATAATTAAATAAGGAAATAAAAATATGCTAGATGGACCAAGAGTACATGGGTACTTACCCATGAATAATTTGATATTAGTTTACCAGTGAGTCCTCGAATGGCTGAAAGCCTCATCAAAGTCTGAGGGAAATTTGATCCAGGTTAATTTTAAGCACTTGTTCTAGGAGTTGAATTGCCCCCAACTTCCTCAAAAACAAGCAAAGATAAATGCTTCCAAATAAAGCTCAGCTCTGAGGTGGACTTTTGGTCTGTCCCTTGACTCTGGAAGAGGGGTAACGGGGGGAGGTGAAAGCCTGGCTGCCACATGCAGATGCCTCCAGGTGAAGGCCAAGCAAGGAGCTTCAGGATCTGCCTCGAAAGTGAAGTCAAAGCCCAAATATCAAGTATATTGTAGATACTGCTAGTGCAGTGATTTTTATTTTAGTGCTAGTGCAGTGATTTTTATTTTAGGTGGTGGGGTTTTGGGGTGTATACTTAGAACTTACCATGCAAGTATATACAATGGGGATTTGAAAAAGTCCGGCTTTCCTAAAAACCTGCTTGCTGGATGAGACAAGAGTTGGATGTTACGCTTTGAATAATGTGTTGTTTTGCTGGGCTGGACTGCTTTGGAGAGATCTCTGCTTACTTGACCAGAAAAAAACCAAAAAGGGCTTTTACCTGCAAATCCTCTGATACAGAGAGTGTATTTTTCAGGCTCTCAGGATTCAGAGGTCAGTGAAGAACAAAAGAAGGAGAAAATTATGGAACTAAAGAAGAAAGAGAAACTTCTTCAGGAAAAACTGCTTCAGAAGGTTGAGGAGCTGAAGAAAATCTGCCTGCGAGAGGCGGTGAGAACTGCACCTTAGGCTGGGGTCGGGGTGGGTGAGAGCCCTTCTGTCCCTCTGGACCTTCATGTGGAACCCTCTCTGTTCCCCAGGAGCTGACGGGCAAGATGCCCAAGGAGTATCCTCTGAGCGCTGGAGAGGAGCCTCCCCAGGTGAGAAGACGTGTTGGCACGGCCTTCAAGCTGGATGACAACCTGCTCCCCAGTGAAGAGGTGAGCACTGCAGTTTGTTTTCACAGCAGAGGTGGGGTGGCCAGACCAGTGGCCCAAAGCCACTTGTAAATAATCCAGCTCTTCCCTGATTGTTTAAGAGGAGGCAGCTGGGACAGTCGCTTGCATGGGCTGGGGAATTTGGACAGATCCCGCCCTTATTTCAGCTCTGCTGCCTTTGAAATGACCAGGAAGTTGGCTGTTTCAAAAGGCCTTAAAATCCTCCGAGCTGAACCCCTGATTGGGCCATGCTGCTTGAATTTCAATGGACATTCTGCTGCTAATTAGAGCAGAGCAGGTGCAGAAACACCATTTGGCCGACCCGTGGCTGCGAGCTTTTCTCGAGCATTGATTTGTGTCGGGTTGAGATTGTGCTTGAACCCAGAACATGGCAGGGGTGTGCACTGTTCCCCTTGCAAAATCATCTGTCCGTAAGCGTAGTTATGTGACAGGTGACAGCAGGAGAAGATTTATCTCTGGCTTAATGCAAGTTCCACCTAAATAAAAGCTCTCTATGTTGCTCAAGAAGCTAATACAAACTTTGCTGGCAGAGTCTGACTCAGGAGATATGGTAATTCAGATATACACAGTTTCTGGACACACACCATTCCCCCTCGTTCCTTGTGAGATTTGTTAACAAGCTGCTTCAGCCCAGTAGTAAGTAGGTGTTGGGCACTTTGCATCTGTCTTTCACCAAAAACTGGCTTACAGGACTGGTGCAAATCGTATCTGCAGCAAACTGATTTTATGTAGAGGGTTTAAAAGCTATTGAAACAAAATCCTGCTGACCACATTTAATAATGTGTAGCTTAGTACTGCAGCAGTGCCTTTCATCTGAGCATCTCAAAGCTGTTGACAAACAATTAATTAAAGCCTTCAACTCCCTGTTACGTAGGTACGGTGGCATCAATTTCCACTTCTATTTTCTCCAAGGTAGAGAGAGATTTCGAATGGATGTTTTCAGCCTTGGTCTCGGAGCAAGAGGCTTAGTGGTATAAACCTGAATTTAAGTGTCTACCTTATGGCACCCAGGCTCGAGAACCTTGGACCTTTCTCAAGAGATCTCATAATCTTACACTAGTTGTAGAAATAAGATCTAAGCGTTTCATATGCTGAGGTTGTCTTGTGGATAAACTTCGGTATTTCTGTGTGTTGTGCTCAAGATTTCACTTAACACAAAAGTAGGTCTATTCAAGAACTTTCATTGATGATTTCTACCCAGAATAGAAGCAAATAACTTATCTCACAAATTTGCAGGATCCCGCTTTGCAGGACTTGGAGAGCAATTTTATCATACAGCAAAAGCTGGTGGAAGCTGCGAAGAAACTTGCCAGTGAGCCAGACCTCTGCAAAAATGTGAAGAAGAAAAGAAAACAGGATTATACTGATGCTGTAAAAAAGCTGCAAGAGATAGAAAACTCCATAAATGAGTATAGAATCAAGTGCGGCAAAAAACCAACCCAGAAATCAGCTCTTACTCTACCAGGTAAACAAGAGAATTCCCCGTATTCTGAAGAAAAAAGTAATCTGGCTCACTTACAAGATCTGTTTACATCTCCTCTGTGTGATTTTTATCTTCTCCAAGGCAGTTAAGTAAGAAAAAAAGAGATGCAATTGCTGCATCTGATAGGATAAGTGCACTGCTTACAGGCTGAGGGCAGAATAAGCTGCAGTTTGAGGAACAAGTGGAGACTCGTTCCAGCAGCAGGTATGGACAGAAGGTGCTATACTTAGAAAGGAGCATCTCAGCCGAAACTGGTGTGGTCTCTTAATTCTTACTGTATTGAGAGCAGTTGTGTGTCTGAGCTGCCACGTGCAAGGTCTTCTCTCCCTTCCCTTCCGCGACGCGACAGTTCGAGCAAAAATAGAGCATGTGAGGTTTTTCTGCAAAGATCAAGGAAATAAGGATCAAAGACTTTGCCACTTGATTAAAAATTACTGATTTCCAGGAAGACATAGGCAAAGTTCAAGAGTTTATGAGTGCAAATAGTGGCAAACAGATTTTTTTTTTTTGACTAAAGGCATTTGCCACTGATGAACACAGTGAATGCAGATACGCTTGGTCCCTCCATTCTGAAAGTGTGATTTTTCCTAAAGGAGGTGAGATGTTTTGCTGCTTCATAGGATAAAGCATAAAAACTTGCTAGTATCCATGCCAACTGAAGGAGTTTGGGAGTAGTAAAAGCTCATACGATTTGCAGGCTCTTCCAGTTTCCACAGTGATTAACAGTTTTAGGACATGTTTTACTTCTCCTGTCTGTGGAAAATATATCTGGATAATTGTTAATGTTTAATTGATTTCTTTTTTCCACTTTATCTGAGAGGAAATGCTGTTTTGTGAGGTTAGTGGTTTGGTTTTTTTTCCTGGGAATTGCAAGCTAGGAAAAAAAAGCAAGATTTTTTTTTTTTTATGCTGTTTATATCGATACCTTCTTACTGACCCTTGAGATGAGACTTCTTGCCAGCATGTATCTTCCCTGGAGGAAACCCTTCTCCTGTGCACTCTGAGGTTTCTATTGGAGAAACCTTTAGCCATGTCCCATTCCTGTTGAGAGCTTGGTTTGGATTGTTACCCAGCACAAACCACAGCAGCACTGGGCCATCCATCATCACCAAGTGCTTATTCTGAAAGGCTGATGATTGCTACTTAATGTGGCCCAGCTAGTTCCTGATTGACAGAGATGAGGAAAACATCTGTGTTTTCCAGTCTCTTGCTTACTAATCTGGATACTAATTGTGGGAGATCCTGTATTACCTGGGGCACGTGATGTGTAGTGACAACCAGGAAGCTACTGGAGACCTGTGAGGCAGCATCCATGCAGAGTCACCACTCTTTGTTGCAGGCAGTTTCTTGTCCTGTTGGACAAACAAGCAACTTAGGAGTTGGTCCTTATACATTTAGCCCATCATTTTGCAATATTTGGTACGTGACATCCTTGTTTGCTGTCTGGGAAGGTAGACACAGCTAGAAGGGACTAGATTTTGTGTTTCAGAGGGTCACACTGCAGGTGGGGACTGCAAGATGGCAAATACTTAGCCAGAAAAGCAAGCTACATTCCCACATTGCACCATGTATTTATTTACCTGAAGCAGAACTGTTGTCTGCTTCAGTAATTGATTTTCATGTGTAACCTTTTTGCTGTTGCTGATGGTACTGTCAGGCTCAAGGTACAGGGTTTCAGAAGGCTGAGCAGTGATGAGTCGTGTGTGTGAATTTGGGAAATGACTTGTTGGAAAGGACGTAGTAAGTAATAACATTGATTTATTGAATCAAACCATAGCTATTTTCATCCCAGCCCCCAAGGGACGGGAGGTGAAGGACGTACTGGACTGTCTCGTGCTTCCCATATTCCACTTTCCCTTTCCTTTGTTTCCTCTGTAGCCCAGAGTTTCTTCCACTTTTGCAGGATTTAGGATTTAAATTCAGAGCTCCCCCATATGTCAACATTGCAGACCCCACAGGAATCCAGCAATGTAGCTTTAGACTGTCTTTTTAATACTTCTTTTTTTCCTCCAGGTAGGTTTTTTTCCTCCTCGAATTGGGCCCAGTTCCATATTTCACCACCGTGTGGTCAAATGCATGTGAATAAGCTCCCCTGAAGCTTTTTCCCAGTGTCAGGTTCCAAGCAGAGCTGCAGCCCATCCTCAGTGTTCTGACAAGTCCCCCCGGGGCAGGGGCCAGCCCTGATGTTTTGCTGTTCTTGAAAAGCTGCTCTGGTTTACCAAATTCTTGTAACCAGACCTTTCCTCGCAGCAAAGTGTGACACCAAGGGAGTGACGTACGTTGCATACGCTCGTGATGAGTGATGGAGGAAGCAGGTGTCATACACAAAGTGGCTGCCACCTTCTTCTTTTGTTGCTTACTCTCACTCTTGCGTGGAGGCTCATGTAGACTTTTTACCCCACCAGCACCGTGTCTTGCCAGAAATGGTCTAGGAACAGATTTTTCTCTGGGTTAATTATCTCTTGTCCTGCTTTTTATCACCAGCCTAATTTCTCTGCCACTGGTGGTCTGTGCTAAACCTTAGCAAGGAATATCAAGGTGAGAGGACAGGCAGGTGCAGTAAAGCACTTGGGATAAATAACAAAATGTAAAAGAAATAGAAAAAAATTTGCAATGCCTGTACAACAGTTACTGCTCTCTGTGTTGTTGGAAGTTGCAATAACTTGATTGAAATCAGTGGAATTATTCTGAATCGATATTAATGTAATTGAAACTGGATTTGCAGGCTGATGAAACATTCAAAAGTGCCAGATTTCAAAAGTCACCTACCTGGTGGGATTTCAGGTGTACCTAGAGGAGATTAGATGCTCGCAGCCAAGACATACATGTTTCTGTAGGCTCCTGACTCCTATTGAAGCACCAAAACACCCTGTGAGATCTGCTGGAAGTTGGGTGGAAAACACCTTTGTAAACCTTGGCCTGATTCCCACTGCAGTTGAAAAATAGTCTCCTTTAGGTAGGCAGGTTGCTGAATTGCAGTGAGCACAACTAGGTCATGACATACTCCAAAGTAGGGATGTCTTCAGATTCTTGAGGGCTAAAAGATACAGATTGTAGTGTTAGAAGTAGAAGCTGTCTCTGAAGCTGTAGAAAATAAACTGTATGTGATATCTGGAAATGAATGTTGGGTCTTCCATGCTTAAAGTAACTTGTTTTCATTCACAGATGATATAATTCCATCTGAGAGCAGCTCCCTGTCTGATACAACCACCTATGATGATGGTACGTTGCTTATTCTTTTTCTTTCTATGAAGTGTGCCTGTTCAGATAACATTCCTGTGACTTAATGTCCTCTAGCTTACTGCTTTGGTGGCTTTTGATGACAAATTACTTCACAGCGGAGGAGGAAAGAGCTTAACCAGGAATGTCTGTCTTCATAACGGGTTAATTATTGAAAGTGTCTGCTCTGTGAGCTGATCAGAGTTGTCTTTAGAGAAGGCAAGCAGTTTTAACGTGACCAACCTGCAAGCTGGAAGGCTTTGAATTTTGAACAAATACTTCATCCCTAGGACCTTGCCAGAGGCAGATGTGGCTGGAGGAGTTACAAACTGGGAGGATTTGCCCAGCCTTTCTGTCCTCACAGCCACTATAAAACTTATGGGGAAAAAAATAAGTAGAATAGGCACAAATATTAACGATTTGTTTACGTTTCTCTGTTGCCTGGTGAGCCTGCATCTTGCATGGGTATGGTGTTTGCTCAGCTTACTCATTTCACACCCACACCCACAGACACACACATTTACGCCCTGTTCCACAAGGTGGAAAGGACTTGGCTTGCCTCTCCCTTAAACTGGATAATCATCATCTGGGGACAAACATTATCTAAATTAGTACTCGCTTTTCAGTTAGGGCCTGATTCTGATCTCAGTTTGTCCCAGTTTCAGACTTGTACAACCCAGCTTGTGCTTTAAAATGGAGTTACACCTGATTCCTGCTTGTACAAGTAGTAGTAGAGCTGGGGCTTTGGCTTCTGAAAGTGCTCTCTGTGGTGCTCCTGCTGCATTTAAATGTATTAGTTGGAGTTTCCTCTTGGCTCTGATGGGACCTGGGTTGTGCCCTAAGCAAAGCGAGAACAAGGATCAAACCAGCGTCTCCCCGATTGCCTTCAGCCAAACCTGTCTGTCAGTTGCCTTTCCTCATTCAGTCGCTTTTGAAGTCAGCCCCTTTTAGGTTGTGTTCCAAAACTAATCCTTAAAATGTCATTTTCAAGGAAAGAGCTGGAAGGTGAGGGAGAGGAACTGGCTTTTGCAGAGGCTGAGCTTGCCTGCTCAGCTCCGGGGAGGGATCGCGCCACAAACAGGTGTTTTCCCAAGGAAATTCCACTTTGATCTGGCACAGCCCCAAGCTGGGTGTAATACCTGTAGGAGTAGGTGCTGCTGTAGATCTGTATGACATCCTCTCCTCGTGGAGAAGAGCTTGGTGCAGGCAGGAGAAACTTCCCAGGTTCCCAACTTGTCTCTGTAGTGCAAAGTGTTTCTGCTTAGGGGCCACAGATTTGCATAGAGGGCAAAAATATCAAGGCTTTTGCTAACAAAATGCATGTTCCTTTTCAACAGTCAGTGAATCGGTTCCTGTGCCAGCACAGAGACCCAGCTCTGCGCAGCTTTCTCCAAGGCTTCCCCCACCCAAGTCCCTCGGGGTGGAGAGAAATCATCTCAGAAAGTCATCCATAAACGAGCAGCTCTTGGAAACCAGACACTCCAGGTAGGGCTCGTCTTGCTGCCGCTGTGCTCTCCACATTGCTGCCAGGAGCTCTGTCCTGCTCCTGCCAAGACTTACTACGGGCTCTCCAGCAGAGCCTGCTGCCTCCACACTCCTCTGCCGTTTGGTGATGGGAGCTAAATTTCCTGTTTAGTAACAAAAGTGGGGATAAGTGTGTAGAAGTAGTTGCTGTGGTCTCTGAAACTATAGGGTAGCGTAGTCTTTGTGCAGAGCAAGCTGCTGTATCTAAGGAATTGTTCAGGCCCACCAGTGCTGTCACTCTTTGTCTCCATTTCTATGGTTTGTTTTTAATATTAATTAAACAACTTGTAATTTTCCTGATGATTGTGCTTAATGACTTCAGTTAACACCAAGCCATACCCCTCCCTCCTGATGGTATCGGGATTTCAGCGGGTACACTGTCAAAGTGTACAGAATTCGTGTTAAGTCCTGATGGGCGACTCGCCATGTAAGAGCAGAGTTACTGGGATTCAACCAGCTACCATCAGTAGTGGCAGCTGCAGTGACTGGCTGAGGTTTTCATGTCTATCCATGGGATTTGGGCACTTTCTGAGCTAGAAGAATAGTTCCATGGGGCACATCGACAGCAGTAGCTCTGCTGATGGTTTTGTGATCAGGTTCTATGGGTCTGATCTGGTGCTGGTTGTTCTCTGTGTGAGGGTTCCCACCCATCCTGATATTTCTTGGTCTGTCTCTGGCTTGAGCAAGCTGCTGAAATACTTTTGAGGTTTTAGGCAGTGTCATGTCACTGCATTTTTCTCAGCTGTCCCTCAAGGTAAGCAGAGCAGTCCTCCACATGATGTTTGGAAGTTGAGTTACAGACATATGTAACCCTTTAGCTGTGATGTGCTTCATTTTAAAACCTAACTCCTTTGCTTCTGTTACCTGCTCTGTCCCTTCTGCTTTCTACTTCTGTCCTTTAGCAGGAGCCTTTCATATCAGTCATTCTGTGAAGACCTCCCTTGCTGTGTTATCCCCTTGAGCCACAAGAAGGGGTTGAATTTTTCTTCAGTGTATTACGAATCTGTCCTTTATACGGAAAGCATGTCCTGTTAAACCCTTATCTGCTTTTTCTGCCCTTTGTTTTCTTTCTTCAAGACTTAGGGCCTGCATATTCTGTGTGCTGTGACTCGTGTGGTGTTTAACCTCACTGGGGTTGTCTCCTTCTTTACAGGGACCCTCTTTCGACTCACAGCAGTCCGTACCGAACCCTGGACCGGCTGCCCCAGCCCCATGGAGGGAGAAGCATGCCCACAACCCCCGTGCTCACACGCAATGCCTACAGCAGCAGCCACTTACAGTAAGAGGACTTTGTTTTAAGTGCAATGTCCATCTTAGGCAGCAGCAGAATACTTTTAAGATAGTCAGAACTTATTTTACGTTTCCCTTGTAGCCTCATTTTCTAACAAAGTGAGGCTTATGAAGTTGTGTTGTCCGTCAGCTAGTGGTCTCCCCACAAAAACTTGTTCAGGAGCTGACAGATATCCGCTGTGGATTGTCTCCTACAAGCGTCCTGAAGAAACAAAGGGCCAGCTAGAGGCGAGAGATTCCAATTTGTACAATTACTATGGGAAGAGAGCTGCAACGTGATCTCACCTGTGTTATTAGACAGCTGAGAGTCTGCGCTGGGGCAGGAGAGATGCTATAAATCTTACAATGTTATGAAGAGCTCATGGTTTATTTGGCCGGGGTAATACAGCCTTGAGATACAGAGCTGCAGGAAACCCATCTTGCTGTGCTGCTCCTAGCTCAGTTCCTTGTGTGGACTTTACCTACTTAAAAACTGAGAGCCTTCCTGTAAATCACTGCAGAATGTGAGTTTATGACCTTTGCTGCATGCGTCCCTGTCGCAGATTAACCTCTCTTACCATGAGAGGCTTTTATATGAGGGATCTCCTACTGTTGCAGCAAATCTACATTGCAAGAAATCCAGCATGGCTGAATTTTAGATGTTCTGTGTGGAAGGAAAAGACAGGGTTTGTGTTGTGCTTTGGCAGGGGAGGCCGTGTGCCTGACTTGCCTGTGCGTGCTCTCTCCAGCTCGGTGTGTGTGTGGGTGGGTTTGCCTGTGGCTGCCTTTGACCAACCAACATCTGTGTTGTTTCAGGCCAGATGTTTCCCCACACCACTGCCGGCAGCGCAGCGGAAGCCTGGAATCCCAAACCCACCTGCTGTCCGAGACTCCTGCTGACAAGGCAGCCTTCACCCTCTCCAAGTCCCAGCGAAGCAGCAGCACGGAGATCCTGGATGATGGATCATCCTACACCAGCCAGTCCAGCGCAGAGTATTACTGTGTGACACCTACTCCCAACCCCTATTACACCACTCAGACGCTCGACAACAGGACCAGGAGTCGAAGACGCTCGAAGAAACACAACATTTCTGCTGCAAATTCAGGAAGTATGCCAAACCTTGCCCAAAAGGATGTCCGCAACGGTGTCTACCACAAAAGTCAGGAGCAGCCTTCCTCTAGTTACTATATTTCCGGATATTCCCCATACACAGAATCTGATGCTTATTACAATGGAGGCTACGTTTATGAGAGCGATACGGAGGGACAGTACAGTGTCAATCCTTCCTACCGCTCCTCGGCACATTACGGATACGACCGTTACAGGGAATTCAGGTCTTACCACGAGGACGAAGTGGACAGAGTACCGCACAACCCGTACGCAACCCTACGGCTTCCGAGGAAGCAAGTTGCTAAAACGGAGCATATAACCAAAAACATTCACAAGGCCTTAGTAGCAGAGCATCTCCGGGGTTGGTACCAACGTGCCTCCAGTCAAAAGGAACAGGGTCATAGCCTGCAGGCGGGCTTTGAGTCTGACAGAGGATCTCAAAGGAGTTTGGGCTTTGCTGGTCTGCAGGTGCCGTGCTCTCCTACCAGTCGGGTGTCATCTTTCTCTTCAGGTAATGTCTGATTTCTTCTCTGCTTAAATGTTTTTGTAAGTCCCTGCTGTGCATCAAATTCTGGCCACCCTCTGCAGCCTCATTGAAGTCAGCAGAGTAGAAGCCAGGCTAGAGCTCTGCCCTGAAAGGTAGATGAGGAACTGGACAGGATCTTGTTCTGTGTTTGGGAAGAAATACTTGCTTGTTGCCTTCACCAGTAGGTAAAACTTTGTAAGCTTGGTAGTCCAAAGAAGCACTAAAGGGCTTCAAACAGGCATGTTTGCCAGCTAGAAGCAGCGTGCAAAGCTTCATGCCATGTGAATGCAGTTGCCATGATGGCTTCCAAAATACAGTGTAATGAGCATCACTGAATGGGTCAGAAAGTCTTTTTAAAAAGATTCCCTACCTCCAAAATACCACCCTCACAGCGCTTTCCTCCTTGCAGGGCCTGTCCATCATATTTTGTGTTTGCATTGTCTGCTTGTGTGTCCTGCAGAAACCCACAGAGATCGCTGATGAGAATTGTTTCACTTGTCTTAGCTGATTTAGCCAGAGAAAGATCTAATTTGCTCTAATTTATATTTATATTTTTTTTTAATTCCAGCATCTTCTGCAAACACTGCTGGGAACTGGCGAAACCCACTTGGGCTGGGACTTTCAGACTATGATTCGTTATCTCATTCCTCATATTCCAGCTGTTACGGGAATGTTTATGGCAACCTTCCTTTGCAGAGCAGGTGAGTGGAGCAATATCAAGAGTTTCTGCCCTTCGTCCTGCAATTCACAGGCTGTTAAAACTTTTGAGGAAAGCAACTTGATTTCAAAGGGCCAGGATGAAGAGTAATTATAAAATCTGCTTTGTGAGAGCTAAGTCCTCTGTGTGTGGAGCAGATCAGCTGTACCACCACCAACTCTGCCATGGACACTTGAGGAAGCAGGGAGCAGTCATAGGGAAGGATGAGCTCATTTCTTGCACAGCCTTTGCCTCTGGCTGGTGCTGGACCATCAAAGGTCTTGTGCTCCCTGGTAGCTGTGATGCTCAGGGCAGTGCTGAGTCCCTCTCACCCCCTGTGACAGGAGGTGTGTCCTGCACCCCACCAGCAGTCCAGCAAGACAGTCTTGTTGTGTTTCTGATGCTGTAGCACCCGTGCTGATAAACTGGGAAAAGAAGGAAAGGAAACATCTCTCTTCAACCCCATGTCTTAGTGCAATGCCCCATCTGCTGAGCACATCTCACTTGGATGTTCCTGCTTCCCAGTGGGAACCAGGTGCTGCTTGAGGGGCTCTCCTGAGGACTGCAGGGAGCCCAGGCTCTGCTTGGTCCTTGCAGAAATTCCTCCTGCTCTCTAAATGCCACCGTGTTTGAGGACAGTTGTGCTAAGTGTAGCCAGCTGTAGTAAGTACCCCACATTCGTGCCTCCTGCTTCATGGGCTGCAGCTTGTGCTTGCTTTCATGCTGACTTGCATGAAATTGCTGAATCTTTAATTTTGTTTGTTTTAAAATAAATGAAAGCGTAAGGAAAGATACAAAAGCTTCTGCTAGATCCTCATTTCTAAGATAAATGCCATGGGCTTTTTTTATTGCAGTGATTTAAAAGATCTACAGTAACAGTGTTTAAAAATATAGATTTTGCTAAATTCTTACAATTAGGCTTTGGAAACTCTGCTTATTTTGGCAGCTTTTTCTATATAAGGCTTATTAGCTATTAATTTTGCGAATTGTGAATCACTTGTTTGATAGTTCATCTGCTTTATTTTCTATTTAAATGGGATTATGGCAAACGAGCCATCAGCACAGTCTAAGAAGTCTTGACAATTTTGAAGCTAATGGCTTCAAGCTCCAACAGGGTAGGTTTAGATTGAACATTAGGAAAGAATTTTTCACCGAAAGAGTGATAGGGCATTGGAACAGGCTGCCCAGGGAGGTGGTGGAGTCGCCATCCCTGGCTGTGTTTAAGGGCCGTTTAGATGCAGTGCTGAGGGACATGGTGTAGGGGAGATTCAATTTTGAGCAGCTGAGATCCTGTGGCACACAATTTGTCTGATTGCGGCACCAAAACCGGGTTTGTGTTTGGATGCAAATTGCACTTGGGGTGAAGTCACAATAACTGATGTTACTTAAAGCCCGAGGGGGCTGTGTGAGTGTGTGCAGTTTGGGGGGGTCCTGGCTGGTCCCTGATGCCTTGTCTCTCTCTTGCAGAGCCTACGGGGAGACGAGCCAGGTGGGTGGTGAGGACGAGAGCCGGTTGGAAGACGACTTGCACAGCAACGAGCAGAGGTTATTCTGGCACGAGGATTCCAAGCCCGGGACGCTCGTGTAAGACCCGACGGCAGCCCCGTGTCCGTGCCCTTGCACAAACCGCTGTGACCCCGAGGGAGACCTCGACGGGGGGGAGGGAACTTCCAAACCCAACGAGAAGAGGAAGCAGGCTGTTTGGCTGGGAAGAGGGACTGCAGCAAAAGGACAAAGCCTTACCATGGATGGCGTTTTCTTTCCGAATCCGGATGGCCTACGCGAGCAAGGGCAAGCCGCAGTTTAATCTATGACTAGATGCAGCACTTGGTTGAAGTATTTATATTTAGCAAGCACTTTTTTTGGAAGATTGGAACATGTTGAAGGCAAACCTCAGAGGGGAGGAAAAAAAAAATGTGAAAAGGAGACTCTTACGGAAAAACCAGGAATTTTAGGAGCACAATTCTGATGTCTGAAAGAAGAAGAAATGAAAATTTATTCTGCCATGGCTTATGGTGACCTGGAAGGACATTCATAAGCTTATGAAGGATAGATACTCTGTGTGTGTGTGAGGCAAAGGGTGACTTAATCAGTATTGGAACATTACTTGAAGGAAGGCTGGATTATTTTTTTTTTATTATGGAGGTTTGAGTGAGTTTATCAGTTTTTCGGGGTGTTGTTAAGAGTGTTTGTTAGCACCACAAGCAAATTCTGGAAAGAAAAGAATTTGCTGACACAGTATGTCATGTAAAACTCGAGGCAGTTGTGGATTTTTGGAAACAGCAGCAGTGAGCTTTGAACTCTTTTCCACGATAAAGTGTAATTAATAACCTCCCATTTAATCACCTTTATCCATGGTACAACTTCACTGTGCGGAGGAGTAGGCAAATTTTCACGGTGGCTGCACAGTGACCCCCTGTTCATCGGGTGACGGTGGCATTGGTGACACTTTGCTCTGCCACAGGGCATCCAGGACCCGCAGTGGGGAGTTCCGGATTGTGATGGCCAGTATTTTAAGGTGGGATGAAAACACAAACAGCCAAGTGGGTGCCTTAAAATGAGGGGCATTAGGATTGTACCGCGAGTCATCGGAACTGCCAGGTGCGTTGCAGAGTCACTAAGTGACAGAGCAGCATTTTCACGAAACCATTTGTGTAGGGAAAGAAAGAAAAAAAAAAAAAAGAAAACAAACAAGTGTGACTGCAGTCTTGGTCTAAGAGGGATAAACCTACCTCACGTCGTAGGAACAAACTGGCATGGGTTATCTCGCGTGATTTCCGACGAGTCGTTTGCATTCGGTAAAATCTCTCTCGTTTCTCAGCTGTACTGTGCTTCAGGATTTCCATAAATGGTGCTCTTTTTCTTTTATACAAAGGATTAGTTACACCTTGTTCATATTGTGAATAGAAAGGTTTCTGATAAACTTTTTTGACATTTTTTTACCAATATTCCAGAGCATGTAATATATACAGAAGGAACACACTTGTTAAGCTGGTACTTAGTCGTTTGTATTATTAGAGTCGCGATTTGGAATTAAACGAACAAAAAACAAAATAAAAAATAACTTATTTCCTTGTTTTTTGCATATTTGTATAGCCTACTAGAAACGCGAAAGCTCTTTTTGCTTATTCTTTTACTACTTCTGAATTTTTTAGACCTATTATTTTGTATAGGTCAATAAACTAAAAAGTGTGCTTACCAAAACCACTTCAGCATTCCTCCTCTTTCTGCTTGAGTGCTTGGGAAAGTGCAGTGTGTGTTATTTCAGGGCTTTAAAGTTAAGAAGCAAGTAAATCACCGGGCTCTGATTTCTTTTGGCCTGCGGTGTTAGGTTGGGTGCAGAGGGTCAGTGGCCTCGGCTGGGGGAAGCTTGGCCCAGGGCAGTTCAGGCTGTCCCAAAATCTGTCTAAATCTGAATTTTTGAGGGTGGAAGGGGGAGGGAGGAGCAGTGCTTGGTTCTTTGCAGGGGTCTCTCTGGCACAGCTGCCCCAAGAGTGGGCTCACTCAGCATCCCCACGGGAGGGTCACTGTCCCTGGACCTGTTGCCCAGCCTCATCTCAGCAGCGATGCACAGACGGAGGTGGCCTCGTGTTTCTGGAAATACTTTGTCCTAGTCTATCCTTGCACCTCAAAATTGCTGCAGCCTTTCCCTTTGGGAGTGTGGCTCCTAGGGTTTGTGTTGCTCATCTGCTGGATCTTCTTCTGGGCTTGTGCCCTCTGAGAGAACCACTTTTCTGGAAGAGCGATTTGGCTTCTAGACGTACAACTTCTGCGCCCTGGTCATCAGGCAGTTGAGGTCATTACATCCCACTCTCATCTCTTCAGAGTCATTTGTCGTTTCCTACTTTTTGTGGTGCCCATAAGCTTCACCGGCACCACTGAATGTTATGCTTATCTCCAGGTTGCTGGGGAAAATAGGTGTTAACAAGAACTTGCAGATGTGCCCACTAGAAATACCACCATGTCGTCATAGTTTTCCCTTTTGAGGTTTGTCTGTTTGCAAGTTCTTCGTCCGTTGGGTCATGCTTCGGGCTGCTATAAACCCTTGGTGTTTTGAGTGGTACGAAGTCCAGTGCCTTACCCAGAAGTAATGGTATCGGTGCAGGCTGGCGGTTATTTATTAGCTCTCTCAAAGCTTTTCATTTAAAAAAGGAAATGAGGTGTGTAACAAGGTCTGTGCCCCATCTAAAGCGTTGTTTGCATTCCTTTTGTTTTAGTGCCACAGCCATTGAGTTCTGTATTGGCTTTTCCGTTAGCGGTCAGGATTCAGCTCAGTCTGACACATCCGTGTTGGCACGACGCTGGCACTTGGCCTGACCTCCCAGCTTGCTTGGACAGGACCAGGACAGTTTTGGATGATGTTGTTGAGCAGGTGGGACCATGAGGTGGGTTTGGGTTGAGGATGGTTTGCGGTATTTGGGGAATAGTGGGAATAAAACCTCCAGGACCGGAGCCCAGAGCCTGATTTGCAGCTTCCAGGAGGCAAGAGCTCAGCTGCCCAGGAGCTGGAAAGCCAAGAGGGGGAGTGGGACAAGTGAAGCACTTGTCACCCCTCTTGTCGTTCTCCGCATGCCTGGCCCTGCAAGAGTTGTGCTCTTAGGAACTTCTGGGAAGGGTGGAGGTACGGAGACAAGGAGGAGGCCCAGAAGAGGAGAGAACAAGAAGATCTAATTTCTTTCCCGGGTGTTGCTTGGGGCAGGTAGCAAAGGGCTGGGGTGGGTCTTGGGTGGCACAGGGAGGGAAAGGAGAGGGGACAACATCCCTGTGGGACCCCCTGCCCATCCAGGACCCTTAACTTTGCCGTTTGCAGACCTCCAGCTGACGTTGCTGCATTTCTGGAGCGGTGCTTTGATCCATGTCATGGCTGTTCGCTGGGTCTGGATAATGGAGCTGAAGAGGTAATAAAGACATACTTGTAACTATTATCATATTTGTTCACAGTTGAAATACAAATTACCTGTGCTTGCTTTGGATTGCTACCTCATCTGTGCTTCCTGCTGTTTAACCACAGCCCAGGACTAGTGAGGACATCTAGTGACTGACCAGCAGAAGTGAAGAGCCTTCTTGCCTCTCGTATCCTCTGAAATCCTTCCCACCCCTTCCAGTTCGAAGAAATACTTACAAATTCTTTTTTTTAGTGTGATCCAGAGCAAAGCCAAGAGGTGAAAAACGTGAAGCACCAGTGTAACACACCCACAAACCCACAGGGACCAATTTCAAAGTGTCATCTCTCTCTTCAGAAGGTAGAAGATGCTGCTGCTGGGATGAGCGTGTGGAGGGGAAGTAAAAACCCACATAAAACTGTACATAATGGAGCATTTCTGAGTGAGCTTTTAGTTGAGGGATGAAGAAAAGCCAGTTCTTGCCAGGAATCCTTAAAAAGGCATTGGGGCACTGTGCTAAAATAAGCCATGCCTGATGTTTTTAATTGCTGCCTGCTTTTTTTCTCTGCTGTTTTGAACAGAAATACTCTGAGATGTGGGAGGACAAACTCCTGTGGGAGCTGCTGTGAGCCCCATGGGAGGCCGGGGTGGGACATTCCTGCGGCACAGGGACCGAGGAGGGACCCACAGCCCCATCCCCGAGTGCAGGCAGGTCCTTCAAATCAAAAATCTTCAACGTGCACCCGAGTAGACTTATGTGAAACTCGTCGGCCAAGGTGACTCAGTACGTGGTGTGACTCTTCCAGGTCTCTGCTGACTTTTCATTTATGATCTTGGGCTTGTTCAGCTTCAATGTGAGTGATGCTGGGGTGGTGTTTCATACATGGCAAGGCTGCGCGGCTCCTGGGTGGGTGAGAAGCCTCCACCGTGGCCCAGCCCATCCCCAAGCATTGGTAGGAAATGCTTTAAAGCTGAAGGTTTGCTCCATCTCCTGGGCTTTGGGGATTAATGCAGGAGAGCCTCTCCTGCTGGCAGCTGCTGAGCCTGGGGAGAAGTTCCCTGTCTCACTGCACTTGCCTGGCAATTTTGGGGTAAGTTCCCACCTTTCCTAGGAAGATTCCTGCTTTCCACACCGTTCTTCCATCTCCTTTATGCTTTTCTGTCATATTTAATAAATTTCGAAGGTAGGAAGCTGAGAATTTCAGCTATAGCAGGGCCTCACACAAATACTCAAATCTATCAAGTTAAAGGAAATGGGACCAAACTTTTAACTGGGTTCATTTTGTTTAATGGTTATTAACTTAAGTCCAATTATCTATTTTCCATGGACTTTTCTTTTGCCTGGGGATTTTGTGCCAGAGGAAAAATTTCTGCATCCTTTGGAATCTTTTATCTTGTTGGTAACGCAAACTTCCTGGAGTGGTTTTCAAATTCCTTCTGTCACTTTTTGCAGCTGCTTGAGATAAATATGGTGGGAAAAAAAAAAAACCAAACACCTTATTTTGCAAACGTGTGAAGCCATAAACAGTTCTGTGGGCTTATTCTCCCTGTGCTGGGCATCGTGTCTCCCTCCTCTTGCCTTTGTTCTCCAGCTGAAGGCACCAGGATGCTGTTCCTCGGATCAGTCTGGGATAATCTGTCTTCCCAATCCAGTGGAACACTGAATGTGGCATTTGTATGGGGAAGGGGACCTACAGCTCCAATCTGGGGGCAGCCCCCGTTTTCCCACATAATGCAGCCTTCGTTAGAATCAATCAGCATTTTCATTTGTGTCATTTGGGTACCTCTGCAAATATGGATGTTTGCTGTTTTACCAAGCAGTGAGAAAACGGACCTTCATCCTGACATGGAAGATGTCACCAGGGGAAGGAATGAGGTTGCAGATGTGGCATCTGTTCGTGTTTTCAGGTATGAGCTTTGTATGGTGGATTTGGTTCCAGAACTGGTCCTGTTCATGCCATGCAAGGCATGGTTGGTACTTTGGAGACTCTGGTGTCTCTCTAAACCTGACCCCAGCATTGGGTCAGAGCTGATGCCCTACTAGGCCTGGACAGAGAAAGAGGAGGCAGTTGTACGTCTGCTGAGCTGTCACCCACCCTCTTTCCCTCCTGTTTAACTCTCTCCTCCACCTGCCCTGTCCTGTCACAAACTGGCCAAGCTCCCTCACATGCCAGGACAGCGTGTCCGCAATGTCTGGCTGAGCTTTCCAAAGAAAACACTTTCTTCTGTTCCCAGCATCGCTGCGATGCCCACACTACCAGTGGGTAAGGGCTGATGCACAACCCCATGCCTTGTCTGGCTGGACCTTCCCCTCTTCCTCATAGCTGGTTAGACACAGATTCAGGACCACATGGATCTTCTCCTGGGGCAGAATTTATCATCAAAGGCAATTACCCCAAGCTCTGATGCAGCAAGTCAAACCTGATGTGATGTTTCCTCCTTGGAAGAGTTGTGAGAGGTGCTGGTAGCCCAGGAGGACACAGGACACAGATGTCAGGGCCTTCATGAAAGAGAAGCAAGACCTTTACCCAAGCAGCAGCTCCTTGTCATCCATCCAACTTCGTTACCCTTGTGTGTCCCTCATGAAGGGAATCACTATAAATCCTTCAGCAAGTCCTTGACTGCAGAGGGATGTGCTCTGTCTTCCAGGGCATCTCCAGCCCATCTTAAGTACAGCAGGCATGAGTCCCAATTTATATTTAATCGTTAGGGTGTCATGGAAGAGCTGCAGATGGAGGAGAGTTTGTAGCCAGGCGGGGCTCAGCTGGAGTAACTCTAGAAGAAACCCTTCCACCTGTTCCTGGGATGAGGTTAGGGAAGGACGTGCCTCACACATATGTAATGAAATTGCCACGTGGCCTTGATGGCATCATTGCCCACGGACACGTTCTAGAGGCAGGATGATACGAGGTCTGGGGCTGTGATAGGCTTAAACGTGGGGTGTCTCTCTCTTTTATAGCGTTCAGTGTGAAAGGTGACATTCTTTCCTAGAATGACTCAATTTCTTACCACATCTGATCTGGCTTGTGCTGAATTCAGTGTTTCATTTAAAGGTGGAGACTATCGCTCATTCAAAAGGTTATGGTGATGATTGTTGCTCCTCCAAGAGTCCTTGGTGTCATGTCATAACAGTTCTGATTTAATGCTACTGCCATGGGGGAGGCTATAAATTTGGCTGAAGAGGATAGAGGACATTTTAAAATTTAATTCTAGCTACTGTTTTTAGTGTGAGGCTTTTGTCGTTCCTGAGGCTCGGCCATGCAAACCCAGAGCATCGATAAATCATAAGAATAAAGGTAGAGTTAATAGTAGATAACTCCTAATTGGATATGGAGCCACAGGTAGGTTCTCACGCAGACTGTGTGGAGAGTGAATGGCTTCTCTGAGGGTCTGAGCTTGTATCTCTGATGCAAAGTATTGAGTTTCTGAGCCCGAGTCTTGCACACAGATTTGGGATAATAAGCCCGTGGTTAATGAGAGTCAATATTTGGGTAAATGCCCTGTGTGATGCCCATGGGTAGTGTGTGACTGAGCGTTGTATCTGCCTGTGCTGCCTTGTGCTTGGGGCAAGCAGTGGCCGTCTGACAGGAGCCAGAGCTGCCCTGGGCCAGCCATGAGTCTCCATCCCCAGTCAGTCCCTGCCACAGGGGGTTGGTGTCCCCCTTGAAAGCTATAACCAGCCTTGGCTCTGTCCCAGACCAGGTGAAGCCACATCAGGGCAGCTCAGGGTGCCTTTTGGCTTTGCCCATTGGCAAAAAAAGCTTCAGGCAGAGCCATAGCTTGGTCCCCAGAGTCATGGTCAGACATCCAACGTCCCCTCATGAATTGCCTGTTCCTCATAAAATAACAAAATTGCTCCCTGTCTCTCATAGCCCCGTTTTCACTCACCACAGGCTGGTTTTCATTTGGCAGTTGTTGGTGCTGTGCTTCAGGAGGACGAGGTGACGAGCCACCCCCCAGGGATGAAAACATCCAGGTGTTTGGAAGTGCTTTGCCAAGGTCACATAAATAACACGAGCTGGGAAAGTGAAATACTGAGTTAGCAGGGATGTCACTGGCTCTGAGCGTTTCAGTGGCTTGCCCATGATATAAATGGTATCTGGGAGTAGAAACTTATAAATGGTATCTAGGAGTAGAAACTCCCTCCTGTAGCCACAGACCTGCTGCTTTGGAAGTGAGCATGGTGCAAAGAGGCACCAGGTGTCTCCTCTGTGCTGGGGGTGCTGCTCAAACCACGTAAAAACATGATCATTAAACAAAAAAAGCACTTCTATATCAGCTGGGGGGATGGTGGGTGAGGTATAGCTTTCTTCGTTGGCAACTGGACACAGAAACTCGGGCTTTTGAGGGTGAGTTTGGAACATGTTTTGGCTCTGGATATGGGGCAAAGGTTCACCCTGGGTCAGCCCAGAGCCCCAGGACAGAAAGAAAATAAATCACTATGGGTTTTTTTGGGGGCCAGATTCGAGGCATCCAGGTCCCACTGAAACAAGAGGCATGGCTCTGCTTTCTCCTTTCAGAACCGAAGGAAACTGCCAGACCCCCACATGGTGAGTTGTGGTGATTTGGTGACTGCAGAGGTAAGGAGCTCACATCTCTGTCCCCACACCAGCCACCACCATGCCTGCTGCTTCACATGGGGGCTTGACTTTGCAGCTCCCTGCCAGGCGACTTGGGCAAATACCTCGAAAGTCAGATGTCCTTACTCTATTTAAGCAACAAACTTAATCTGATATATTTGTTTCTGTAATGGTTTGGAGGTGTGGTGGGTTGGTTTTTTTTTTCTTCCAAGATGCTCCCTGGTGTTTTTCCCACAGGGTGTCCCTCTATGATTGCTCTCGTTACTTGTTGGTTGTTATTGTTAAGATCCCATCATCTGACCCCTTATAATCCACATATTGCGTTACACTGCATTGCTGGACATACTTGGTGTATGCTACTGTTGGTCAATTTTAGACTGCCCCATCAAGCCCATGAGTTTCTTAAAAGTGGTGCAAGTTTGTTACACATTCTCCAATTCGTTCCAGTTAGTGTCTCGGCCCTCGGAAATGCCATGGTTTGGTTGTAAAGGGAAATAAATATGTGGGTGTTATAAGCAAAAAAAATGAAAGCCAACATTACAGGAATTGCTGTCAAGTATTTGGCATCAGCATGTGTCCCATCAATTATCTTAAATATAGAACACGTTTTAGGCACTTGAAGCATGGTTTGATGGCCTGCCTCGTGTCAAATGGTGACACAGGAGCCAGCCCTTCTTGATATTTGAGTTAAAAACTTGTCAACCCTTTTGCTTTCGAGAAAGACAGGTTGGAATTTTTGAAGAAAATGCACAAATGAGAAAAATCAATGAAGTGAAGCGATCCTGCAGGAGAGCCTGCTGGGTTTCATGCAAGAGGTCATCCACACGGGAGTACCTGCCTTGGAAACAGCGAGCAGTGGGTATGAATTGTTCATTACCCAGGGCAGACCTTTTCTTCTGTCAGTTTGGTCCTAAAGTGGTTTTATTTAACACTTGTTAGGTACCTACTTACCTCTAATTTTGAGCTGTTAACCCGTAGGGATCACCTTGAGATCTTCTGCTCATGCTTTGAGCGTAGCTGCTGGCACAGATCTGCCATTTGGTAACAGGGCACCTGGTGCAGCAGCTCATTAGTCTGGGGATTCCTGAGCAAGTGTCAAATTGGCGTGAAAATAGCAAGTGCTAACGATGGAAGTGGCTTTCCTGTCTTAATGAAGGTTGAGGAATGGGCGATTATTTTGGAAAGCTCCAAGGGGAGTACCTGCAAATGTTGTTGGAAAGAAGATGGGCGTTTTGCCTTGGAAAAGACTTCTAGATTTGGCCCTGAGCGTGTCCCCAGCCTGGAGGGTGTTGTTTGTTGTCTTAACGTGCTGTTTCCATCACACCAAAGTGTTAGAAAAGGAAGTGAATCCCATACTCGAGGTAATTTATGGAGACCTGAAGTAGGCAAAATGTGATACCCACCTTGGAAATTGGTGGGATTAGCACCCATGTCACCAGGAGAGGTGTCACCGAGCAGCCCTTCGCTCTGTGCCTGATGGAGGAGGCATCACTCTCAGAAGTATAGGGTTTCCTCATCATGATATCGACAAGTGATATATTTCTACATAGAAGAAAAATTGCTTTCCAAATACCTGATAGTGTTCTCAGTATCCCTGTTTTCCTTCTCGAGAGGACTTCATGGGTTTGACCCTACTTAGCTTAGCAGATCTGACAAGACCATGGCCCAAGATGGGCCTGGCTGAAGATCATGGAAATCTAAGAAGGTGGCCAGGGGCTTTATTTACAGTCAAGAAATTAGCAAGCGATAAGTAACCACTTGAATAGACAGCTTCTGTGACCCAAACAGCATCGTTTGGGAGAATAACATACCAGCTACCGAAGAGCATTGATTTATTTGATAACATCAGGGAACCATTTATGGACTCCATTATGGACAGCAATTGCTGGGGGTTAAAACTGCTAGATCAGACAGATTGATGTGTGTGTCTGCTGTTGTGCTTGCTACTGCATAATATAAAATAAGGATGTCTCCTGAAATACCAAAGGGGCAAATGGAGCCATTATGTTCTTGGCTTGGGGTTTTGTTATTTTTTTTTCCTTTACCGCTTATTTCGTTCTTAAATTTTTGCCCTCTTCCCTGCTGCGTAACACCATAAATTGAATGAGGGCATTTGGTTTTATGGCTTTTTAATAGAGCTTAACAGGGCTTTGAACACCGTGTTTCTTGTTACAAAACAGCAAAGAGAGATCATCATCATGCAGAGACTATTTTGCTGCTGGCAGACTCCAGCAGAGACTGTAACGAGAAATAAGGCTTCAAAATCGGTGGGGCTTGGTTTCACAGCCTCTCGTCCATGGGTTGCTTTCCTATGGAAGATGGATTCGCAGTTGCAAGATGAGGATTTGATTCAGTACCCCCTGCAAAGAATATTTGAACTTATGAGAAGGAAATCTTCCTAACCAAATGAACGGTCCAAACTGCAGCGTACGGAAATTGGGCTATAGTGGAAAAATTGCCCACCCACGTTACTCTGCTTTCACGCAGCAGCCATGAGCCCAGTGGTGTCAGAGACATGGCTTTCTGGTTTGTCATGTAAATTTAGAAGCCTATGAAATACTCTGAACAAAGGAGGGGGTATTTCTTGGCTAGAACGTGCTTTTAATGAAAAAAAAATTGGGGTAATCTCCTATAGTTAGATCGATTCTACAAATACTAGTAGTTAGAATCTTAGTAGTTGCTTATTAATTCAGTAAAAAAAAAAAAAACAGTTGAAAAGGATGAACTGGAGATGAACTATCAGCCAAGATCTATTGATCGTGCAAATAATGTCCATGATAGAGACAGGCCAGCCAAGGAAAAGGGCACTGGCTTTGCCCCCGGGCAGACTGGATGGGAGCAGGACATGGATGTGCTGTGGGGAAATGCTCCCCATGGGACTGCTGAGGGTGGTTCAAAGGGCTGGTGTCTGTCCCCAGGCACAAGGTGTGTGTTGTACCGACTGTTCACCTGCCTTTTGCCATCTTGGAGGGTTTTACCTTAACCAGGATCTGATGTTTGGGAGAGCTCATCGATTGCACAATGGCTGTGTGTCCTGGTTTGAGCGACACAGGACTAAGTTATCTTCTAATGCTTGGGAAAACTGCACTTTTTGAAGACTGTAGTGCCTGAATTCCTGAAAATATTTATTTTATAGCTATCTATGCTATGTGGGATTCACGGTCTCGGTATCTTCAAGCTCCCCAGGTGTGGGGAGGAGAAGAGGCAAGAGCCAGGCACTTGACCCAAGCTGCCAACAGGATTATTTCATACCATGAATGTCCTATTCACTCTAACTTAGAAAGTTTTCTGGATAGTTCTCTCTCTCTCGGTGGTGGTGGGTTCAGAGAACTCCTTGCCCCTGTGCTGGAGCCCTGAGCCCTTTTCTTCCAAAGCCAAAGCACTCACAAGGTCCCACATTAGCTGTCCCTGCTGGAAGTGCACAGCTTCCTGCTGAGAGAATGGACTGAGTACACTCCTTGTCTATTTTGTATTGGGATCAATACTGGTTCTTTAGTATTATTAATGCTAATTATTTAGTCTTATCCTATTAAATCTATTTATATTTCAAGCCTCAGCTTTCCTTGACTTTCTGGGATTCCCCTTCCTGGGGTGGGGAGAGCTCATCAGGTGGTAGAATAATTGTCTAAATGACAGTAAATTGTTGTGGTTTTCTCAAACCATGGCACTGTGCTCACACCAAGACCACCTGCAGCAATATCTAGTCAGAGTTTAGAGCTGCCTAAAGGCAGTGAGAAACGTGCAAATTCTCAGCTCCGTTGAGGTATCTGAGACATTACGGACACAGAGACCTTATGGACCTTGTGCTGGTTCTTCCTGTGGTGTGGAATTTCACCCACACCCCTCGCAGGTACCATTAATGTCAGGACACCCACCTGGGGTGGGTCCCACTCAGGGTGCAGCACTGGAAGCTGTAGAGAATCCCTGGGAATCCTCTAGAAAACGGTGCCTCCCGCCTTCCTCAATGGGGGAGGCACCAGCTGCACTGAAATGTCAGAAGGGTTTGGGCAGCTGACGGGTTGCTGAAAATGGAGCATGGCAGCATCGCCATAAATTCTCTTTATCCAGCCAAGTGCAGCTTAATATAGACTTAGCCCCACGGTCTGTCTCCCGCACTGAGACCCAGGGCTGCCACAGCTCATGACCAAAACATGAAGTTGCTGATTTAACCGAGTGGTCTACCGCTAGTGAGGGGGGAAAGAAAGAAATAAATCCTTTGAAATTTATCTTTCTCTCTAGGTTTACGAAGTTATAGAGGAAGGAGAGAAGAAAGAACATGTCTGAACTCAGCCAAAACTCTGATGAAGAAGTGTGTCCTGAGGACATTGATGAAGATGAAATCCTGGCAAACCTGTCGCCCGAGGAGCTAAAGGAGCTGCAGAGTGAGATGGAAGTCATGGCCCCGGACCCCCAGGTCCCAACGGGGATGATACAGAGGGATCAGACGGAGAAACCCCCCACGGGGAGCTTTGACCACAGGTCCCTGGTTGACTACCTGTACTGGCAGAAGGCGTCCAGACGCATGCTCGAGGACGAGAGAGTTCCCGTCACCCTCTTGCCCTCTGAGGTAACAAGCAAAAAATCACAAATATTTATTATGCATCTGCTGCGGGATCCGTTTTATAGCTTTTAATACCTTAACCTACCTCTACTTCCGTCCCCTATGTACGGTAGGGTACAAACAAATTTAAATTCATCCTAAAAGCCTCAGCAATGTCAGGATCCAGCTGGGACTGATGTCAGGGTTAGTAACTCTTAATTGCTTTTACTAAATATTTACTTAAGCTTTTTAATATAGGAAAAATCCTAATTCTGTTTCATTAAATCACTGAGAAATTGCCATAAAATCAGTTTGGAGGATGTAGCTCGAATTTGTTTGACTTTGCGTTAGGAACAATACTGCATTGCTTTTCCATAGAAGACTACATTAAACTAATTAATTAGTATTAAACTAATTAATTGACAGATTTTAATGTCACGCTGGACAAAAGCCCAAGCCACTGCATTTTAACAATGTGAAACATTTACTAACACCCAAGCATGCAAATTCCATGAAGTAGCCCAACCCTTTTCAATACAGTACTTTAAATTTATTCTACTATCCTTATGACTTTGAAACAAAGTTAAGGTCAGTGTTAGATATTTTTCAGGACACTGAAATAGTGTCCACACTTAAAAATAGGTTAATAGAATGGAAACTTGGCCAGACAAAATACGTCCATACCTGAACCTAAGTGAATTTGAGGTAACTGATTTTTATTTTTTATTTTAAAAACATGGGGGTTTTGCTAATACACAGCAGCACAGCACATCATGGATTTCCCAGGGCAGGTTTAATGGGCTGCTTCTGGAGAAAGGGGGAAATCTGTAGGTTTTTCCCTCCTGCAACACTCTTACCCTCAAACGGACTTCCCAGGGCAGGTTTCATGGGCTGCTTCTGGAGAAGGGGGGAAAAATCTATGGGGTTTTCCCTCCTGCAACACTCTTACCCTCAAAATTTTTTATTTTAAAAACATGGGGGTTTTGCTAATACACAGCAGCACAGCACATCACGGACTTCCCAGGGCAGGTTTCATGGGCTGCTTCTGGAGAAGGGGGGAAAAATCTATGGGGTTTTCCCTCCTGCAACACTCTTACCCTCAAAGAAACATTATTTTTTTAAACACTTCTGAGGTTAAATCTGGAATTTGAGCTTAGAGCTGCCTGCTGCATTGACAACTGCTCAAGCCATCCCTGCACTAGACCCATCCACTACTGCAGCAAATAGGAACCACGTCCCCGAGGGCAGAAGTGACTTTGTTACCATTTTGTCTGCCTTTCGGTGAAGCACAAGCCATGACACTTCCCTGCCTGAACTGCTCCAAATCTTTTAGGAAAACCTCTTGATCTTTATTAGTGCTTTATTAGCATTTGTTAGTGAGGGAGGATCCGCTTGCAAAAACATGCTTGGAAAAAAAAAAATGTATTTCACTTAGGAGTGTCCCTGGAGATGGTGGAAGTTTGTAACTTAATTTATTTTGATGTTAGAAGCCCCACGTCTCTGGAGATGGTGGAAGTTTGCAACTTAATTTATTTTGATGTTAGAAGCCCCAGTGCCTTGCAACAGCTGGGTGCAGGGTCCAGTTTCCTCTCTCTGGACTCAAAATAAAACTGAGCTAATGTTTTGCTTCATCATCAGTGACGTGCTTCCTTAGCTGGGATGCTCTGGCAGGTACCAGAGCCAGATGGCCTTGTTGTCTCATGTGCTGGGTGACCCCACTGTTCTTACGATGTGGCTTTTTCACTTCTCCTTGGGCTGAGAGAACAGTCAGGGGTTAACATGGATTTTCAAGGGTTTGTGGCACACAAAATAAACTTTCTTTTTTGTCAAGGAATCGGTAAAAATTACCAATTACCAAAATTACCAAAAATCCATAAAGATATTTTGGATCGGAGACACTTAACCCCTAGAAAGGTTTGAGGACCACCTTAACATAGTATCAAATATGAACAGGATTTAATTGTCAGTGAGCTTAATAGGCAAAGATGAGAAACTGGGTTGCAGCCACTCCAGCAAGCCAGCACAGCCCTGACCTACAGGCAATGACACTCTTAGGGATTATTCCATAAAGTGTGGGCACAGAGGTATCTAAATCCAGTTGCTACATGTTTATTTTATCAGAAAGTGAAGGTAACAAAGCCACGATCAATTATTTCAGCTGTGGGTTTCTGTCTTCCCCAGAGAAGCGCCGCGGAGGAGGCAGCTGGTGGGAAGGTGCCAGCAGAGGAAAGAGAGAGACGTTACCAAAATGAGCACTTGTCCAACTCTGGAACACAATTTGGGGAGACAAACAATGATGGAAGTGATAAAGAGAGAGAAGAGGAGGAGGATGAGGAAGAAGAAGCAGAGGAGGAAGAGGAAGATGACGAAGAGGAGGAGGAAGGGGAAGATGAGACTGAACTAGACACAAAGGAGACTTACACCAATGAAAAGCCTCCCAGCAATCAGATAAGTAAGAAACCCAGTACAGAATCAGAAGAAAGCATAGAAAAGCCAAATGAAAAGAAAATATCAAAACTGAACATCCCAAAAAAGTTAGCACTGGACACCAGCTTCATGAAGCTGAGTGCCAGGCCTTCAGGAAATCAAACCAATTTGGAAGAGAGTTTGGAGAAAGTCCGAAAAAACAACCCGGACGTGAAAGAGGTCAACCTGAACAACATAGAAAACGTCCCCAAAGAAATGCTGATAGACTTTGTCAATGCCATGAAAAAGAATAAGAACGTAAAAACGTTCAGTTTGGCCAACGTGGGGGCTGATGACAATGTGGCGTTCGCGCTGGCCAACATGCTGCGGGAGAACAGGAGCATCACCACCTTGAACATCGATTCCAATTTCATCTCTGGCAAAGGGATCGTTGCCATCATGAGGTGCCTGCAGTACAACGAGACGCTGACGGAGCTCCGCTTCCACAACCAGCGGAGCATGCTGGGCCACCAGGCAGAAATGGAGATCGCCAGGCTGCTGAAAGCCAACGCCACCCTCCTTAAAATGGGGTACCACTTCGAACTGCCGGGGCCCAGGATGGTGGTGACCAACCTGCTCAGCAGAAACCTGGACAAGCAGAGGCAAAAGAGGCAAGAGGAGCAGAGGCAGCAGCAAATGAAAGAGCAGAGGGAGTTGATAGCGATGCTGGAAAACGGACTTGGGTTGCCTCCTGGGATGTGGGAAATGCTGGGGGGACCGCTGCCCCAGCCGAGGATGCATGAACCCTCTCAAGCCCCAAAACCACCTGTCCCTGCAGCTGTGTCTCTGAGCAAAAGGCAGGAGAGGGTGAGGCAGCCGGCCCCCGAGGAGCCACGTGGAAAGGAGCCCGTCAACTTTAGGGTGGTCAAGCTGAAGAAGACTCAGCGCAAACCCGCCGTGCCGGAGTACGTGGAACCCACCGAGAAAACCAACCTCAAAGACGTCATCAAAACTCTTAAGCCAGTTCCCAGGAGAAGACCGCCTCCCCTCGTTGAAATAACCCCGAGAGATCAGCTACTAAACGACATCCGTCAGAGTAACGTCGCTTATCTTAAACCGGTAAGTGCTCAGTGATGGCCAGGAGGGGAGGGAATCCCACCCACCGTGGGCGGCCACCTCCCCTCGTCGAAATAACCCCAAGAGATCAGCTACTAAACGACATCCGTCAGAGTAACGTCGCTTATCTTAAACCGGTAAGTGCTCAGTGATGGCCAGGAGGGGAGGGAATCCCACCCACCGTGGGCATCTCTGCCTGCATCCATAAAGGTAAAAGACATGAAACCACAAACCCCACAGAAACTCACCATTAGTGTTATCCCTGTCTGCATCCATAAAGGTAAAAGACATGAAATTCACTCGGGAGGTACACAAACCCCACAGAAACTCACCATTAGTGTAGTAGTGTCTTAGAATCATAGAATCATCTAAGTTGGACGGGACCTTTAAGATCATGTAGTGTCTTAGAATCATAGAATCATCTAGGTTGGACGGGACCTTTAAGATCATGGAGTCCCACCATTGATTGTTATGATGGACAAATGCATTTTTAAGATGTTTGCTTTGGGAAAGCAACAAGTATTATTTTTTTTTCGCATTAGTCTGTCCTCACTCCCCCATAAAAAACATGTTTCTCTTTTTGGCAGCCCTGTTTTACTTTAGCTCTCACTTCAGACAAGAAAGCACCAGCACTTGGCTCCTTTGATGAAGGTTAAGCTGAAAGACAGGCAACAAAATAACTTACCCAAGGTCACTTAAGAAAGATCTGGGGCTGCCTTCGCTTGATCTGGTTTAAATGAAATGAAAAGCTTTAGTCTGAGGGGCAAGTCCCAAACTGTGACAACAGCCTCTTGGTGATGCTCTTTCTTGGGTACCAAATTCATGGGCCACTTCTCAAAATTCTGGCTGTCAGATTTAACCTCTTGCTGCCCTAGTGTTATGTTTCTTTATGTTGTACCATTATTTAAGAAATACTAAAAGCTGACTGATCTAGTTGTAGCTACTGATGTATCTGGGGCTGCCTTCGCTTGATCTGGTTTAAATGAAATGAAAAGCTTTAGTCTGAGGGGCAAGTCCCAAACTGTGACAACAGCCTCTTGGTGATGCTCTTTCTTGGGTACCAAATTCATGGGCCACTTCTCAAAATTCTGGCCGTCAGATTTAACCTCTTGCTGCCCTGAAGTGTTATGTTTCTTTACGTTGTACAATTATTAAAGAAATACTAAAAGCTGACTGATCTAGTTGTAGCTACTGATGTTGATGCCTCTGTGTTGCTAAGGCTAGAGGAAGAGGACAGAAAATCCTTTGCAATTAAAAATGGTCAAATAGTATTTTGTAATTCATGTTTTGTTTAATAATTGACATTTTTATGTAGTGGGTTACATTTTGCTTGCTTTTATACCTACACAGAAATACTTATTCCCTTAGAAATTCCAGACAGAGTATTTTGTCCCAACATTTTGGCAGCAACAGGTCCTGTAGTGACTCTAGCCCAGGTTTAATGGGACCCATCTGCTCCCAGCCCAGGTGGTCTCTGCTGGCCACTCCGACCTGGCTGCAGCCGGGGCCTCTCCTCGGGGCCTTTCTGGCCTTTCTAGATCTCAGCCTGTGCTTTGCATTTCGGTGCCATGTCTAAGATGACAAGACCTGCTCTTGTAAAGGTCACGGTTTATCTGTAGATGCCCCAACGGTGCTCGTGATGGCAGGTTGGTCCATCACTGGGGAGGGATCTGCTGCCTCCTCACCTCTCAGGACGATGGAGGATGATGGTGCTGGTGCTCTGTTGGGTACAGCCCTCAACTTACACAGCGATGATTAAGAAACCCGGGTGCCCAGGGGGCAATAGTGAACCCCAGCCATTCCCCCCAAAATCCTCTGGAGGTTTTTATAAATGGGCGCTGTGGGATTTGGGGCAGAGGGATCAATTCATGGTCCATCCTAAACGGGTCAGATAACGGTTGCTATCACAGCCCATGGAAAGATGAAGCAACAGACATGTGTTCGGATTTTGGGGGGTTTTTTTTGGTGTTTGGTGTTTTTTATTTTGGTCCTCTGTCATTGAGCCAAAGGGCTTGGATTTGGGGCATTAGAGTTTTACTCTCACCTGCCTGTGTGATCTGCGTGACTCCTAATTTTCCTCAATATCCTCAGCTTCACCTCTAAATTTGTATTTTACTGCTTGAGCTGAGCTGTGTGTTTGTTCGCTCCGTGGGGGGACTCATTGCTTGCAAATTGATTTCCTGGGCATTAAGAATTGCAAACAGCAAGTGGGGATTACAAACAAAAGAAATTCCCAACCAGAGCCCCTCGGAGCTCCCAGCTGTTGTATTTTTGATCTTGTTACAGTTTCTGAAGGTTTGTATTAAAACTAAACGGGTTTGGGAAATAAGACTGAGAAATTTCCTCCTACTGATACTCGCTCTCCTTGTCCAGGTGCCGTTGCCGAAGCAGCTGGAGTGAGAGACCAGACTGACCTGAAGAAATGAACCTGGAATAAATGAACTTGAAAAAGATTCAAGTTTTGCTTATGACTGTTTCAGCAGATGTTTTCTGCAGAACCCGGGTGGTGTATACGACTCTTTGGGAACAAAGCTTGCGATGCCCACTTCTCTAAGTGTGGTGAAAACGGCTGGCATGGGAAAAGGCAGTGCTGAGCGTTTCCATCAGGTATCAAACACTCCTGGTGCCAGCTGTCTGCCAAGGGGATTGGAGGCTCCAGTTTGCTGTGGGAGTATTTTCTCAGAGGCATCAATAACCTTGTCTTTCTAGTTTGTCAGCAAACTATTCTGCTTCCACGTTGTCCTTCTGCCGCCAGATTCTGCAGGAACGCGCTGTGCTTTATCTTATCTTCCCTTTCACACACACATGCCTTTATTATTCTCTTGTCCGTGAGGAATGTATTTAGTTTCCACGTATACAGCTTCATTTTTTTTAGGCTAAGGCAACAGAAATGAAATAAAGCTCTCTCCGTAAGATGTGTGTGGCACTTCATGGCTCAGGAGGCACTCATAGAACAGAATGACTGCTCTGGCACCTCAAACACCTCGGCTTGATGGTTTTAAACTTCCTCTATTGCAGAACACAGTTTAGTTGGTACCGTACCTGATCAGCATATAAAAAGTCATGTCGTGCTCTGTTTTGAGGGCTGTGACCTTCATTCCCCACAGTTCACCTGTGCCCGTGGTGTAACCCCTAATGACAGCCACCTTGGAGCACACTGAGATGCCACTTTAGGTCTCCCCACACTACTCTGGAGTGGCAGGAGCCTCACCCTTCTCTTTGCCAGGGGTTTAAGAAACTCATTTTTGCTCCTAGTTCAGGGTGTGAAGAGCATGACTTACTGAGCAGAGCTGGGTGTGATGGGGTTAAGCCCGCATATACACACATTAGTTTTTCCCTAATGCTTCTGTGAAATTTTTTCTCCTCCCCTTTTTTAATGACATCAGATTTTTTTTGCAGCAAGCCTTTTTTGTGAAGCAGCTACAGGTAAGTCATGCTCTTGTGGAAGACAACCACAAGAGAGCGATTGGTTTTGGTGGGGTTTTTTTTGTTTGTTTGGCCGGTTGGTTTTGGTGGCTTTTTTTGTTTGTTTGGTGCTCTTTTTTTTTTTCCTCTTTTTTTTTTAATAAATCCACGTGAAGCTGTAAGGCCTAGGGAAAGAACAAAGTCTTTCCTATTGCTCACATGCAGCTCCTCTGCCTGTGGCTGATATGCTTGCTCAAAAAGCAGAGCTTTGCAGCTTTGGGCAGGATTTCCCTCAGGTGAGTTTTTTTCCTCTTTTTTTTTTAATAAATCCACGTGAAGCTGTAAGGCCTAGGGAAAGAACAAAAAATCCATGTGAAGCTGTAAGGCCTAGGGAAAGAACAAAGTCTTTCCTATTGCTCACATGCAGCTCCTCTGCCTGTGGCTGATATGCTTGCTCAAAAAGCAGAGCTTTGCAGCTTTGGGCAGGATTTCCCTCAGGTGAGTCTCTCCTTGGTCCTGCTTGTGACTCTGAGCATCCCTCCCCAGCAGCTAAATCCCAGTCCCACCCTGCTCCCCCTCCCTGCATTTGTTATAATAGTCTCACAGTATCAGCAACACCCAGGACCTCTTTGGATCCACAGTAGTCTCCACTATCATTGCTTCAAGTTTTCATTTATCCTTGTCCTTCCTGTATCTATCACCTAGAATCATAGTATGGTTAGAGTTGGAAGGGATCTTAAAGACCATCCAGTTCCAACCCCCCTGCCCTGGGCAGGGACACCTCCCACCAGACCAAGTTGCTCAAAGCCCTGTCCAGCCTGGCCTTGAACCCCTCCAGGGATGGGGCATCTACAACTTCTCTGGTGGGCCAGTGCCTTGCCACCCTCACAGTAAAGAACTTATAAATCTCCCCTCTTTCAATTTAAAACCATTACCCCTTGTCCTATCACTCCATTCCTGGATGAAGAGTCCCACCCGGTCTCTTTCAAATCCTCCATCTTCCAAAGGAGTAAAGCTCCCTCTCAGCTCTGCTTTTATCCGCAGCTGTAATGCCACAGAGTTGGGAAACCTGGTTGAGGTGTTGTTCTCCTTGGTCCTTCTTGTGACTCTGAGCATCCTTTCCCGGCAGCTAAATCCCAGTCCCACCCTGCTCCCCCTCCCTGCATTTGTTACAATAGTCTCACAGTATCAGCAACACCCAGGACCTCTTTGGATCCAAGGTAGTCTCCACTATCATTGCTTCAAGTTTTCATTTATCCTTGTCCTTCCTGTATCTATCACCTACAATCACAGAACGGTTAGAGTTGGAAGGGATCGTAAAGGTCATCCATTCCAACCCCCCTGCCCTGGGCAGGGACACCTCCCATTAGACCAAGTTGCTCAAAGCCTCATCCAGCCTGGCCTTGAACCCCTCCAGGGATGGCGCATCCACAGCTTCTCTGGTGGGCCAGTGCCTTGCCACCCTCACAGTAAAGAACTTCTAAATCTCCCCTTTTCCAATTTAAAACCGTTACCCCTTGTGAAGAGTCCCACCCGGTCTCTTTCAAATCCTCCATCTTCCAAAGGAGTAAAGCTCCCTCTCAGCTCTGCTTCTATCCCCAGCTGCAATGGCACAGAGTTGGGAAACCTGGTTGAGGTGTTGCCCAAGACACAGCAAGCAGTTTGTGTCACATGAAGGGGAGGGGAGAGCCATTTCTGCATGGCAGAGACATTAAAAAAAGGAAGTACCATTTTCACTGCTCTCATCTCATACAGCCCTCTCTTCTGATGAAGGCTAAAAGCAGGAAAAGGGAAGGAACTCGATACTTTTAACCAAGCCCTCACTTGGGGCACAGCAGCAAATGACAACTCAACTATCCCCAGCTGCAATGGCACAGAGTTGGGAAACCTGGTTGAGGTGTTGCCCAAGACACAGCAAGCAGTTTGTGTCACGTGAAGGGGAGGGGAGAGCCATTTTTGCATGGCAGAGACATTAAAAAAAGGAAGTACCATTTTCACTGCTCTCATCTCATACAGCCCTCTCTTCTGATGAAGGCTAAAAGCAGGAAAAGGGAAGGAACTCGATACTTTTAACCAAGCCCTCACTTGGGGCACAGCAGCAAATGACAACTCAAAGCTGCTGGAGCACGGTGCACGCTGCTCAAAGGCCAGGCCACTGCAGCCAAGACTTCAGCAACTGGGATGGGGAAGTGCAAAGGACAATAGATTATAGTGTTTTACAATCTCCATCAAGCTGCCAGGTGCAAGTTACTGCTACACTCAGAAGCAGCCAACACCTATAACCAGGCTATGTCTAGCAGGACCTGCAGAGCCCTGCTCTGATCCCTGATCTCCCACTGACCAGCCTTGAGTGATCCCAGGAGGCACCACGGAGTTGGCTTCCCAGCGTTGCTCAAGGCACAGCTCCCAGTAATCCTAGAAGCAGAAACCCCTCTCAGGTAGTTGAGTAGAGTTATACAAGAGCCTGAAAGCATGAAGAAATGCTCCAAGTCCTCCAGCTCTGTAGAGAAGCCTTTGTTAGGATGCAGAGCAAGGCCCTAACATTCGCACAGCTCAGAGGTCCCTCGTGCCTCAACAAAGTTCATACAGACACAGAGCCTGCAGAGCCAGCAGCTCATCATGAGCATGGGCTCGCAGCACCAGCTACAGGGTGACAGACCTCCTGCCACCCCCCCTTGGGAGCTCCACCAGAGACAAGCTCAAGTTTCCAACCACTTTTCCCAGGCTGAAACAAACGCACTCTGTAATCACCATTAGAATTTATTTTTCTTCATAACTGTGCAGTTTTTAAAATTCTACAGTAATGATGAAGTCATAGGCTACCATGTTCTTTAAGTGTGGAAATAGTTTTCAAAAAACAAAGACCATGCGCTACGAGTGAGGAACAGGCCATTGACTCTTCAGCTGGAATATACAGACAAATTTCAATAAATACTGATCACTTTAACACTTAAATGGAATGACATGTTCAGATTTCTACACAGTCCACGATGAAAACAGCATGGTAAGTTTTACATAAAAGCTTCAACTTTAAGGATCCTTGTTTTTTTTGTTAAATTAATTACTTTGTTAGAAAAGAGAAATGCAACATTATCTGAAATGGAGTGTCACCTGGACAACTTTTTCCCCCCTTACTGTTGGTAAGCTCCTGTTATCAAGATAATTCCATCAGAGCTGGCAGTTAAGTTAAAATACATATAAAAGAATCCCACACACCATTTTCAAGAGTTGTTACAGGCAAGTATCTTCATGAATTTGGAATGGGTTTTCAAAAACTGTATCTTGACATTTATTGCTTTTACTTGTAAACCTGAAATCCAGTTTATTCCTTTGAAGAGTGTCAGAAGTAGAGAGTCAGTGAGATGCATGTTTTACTTATACCTTTGCATTCTGGTTAAGAAGAAAGAAAAAGATGGCCCACGCTCAAGAACACACATAACACCTCCATCTACAAAACAGCCTATACAGACTAAAGCAGAACAAGGTAAGTCCTAAAGTAGCAGTATTTAAAAAACATTAATAGGGTAGAAACTTAGCTTATCCAATACATTTGAAAACTTTTTTTCCCTCCCATGTCTGGCCATAGTTTAGCTAGTACGCAAGAGAGTCTGGCTCTCCTGCAGAGAGGAAGAGTTTCTATAGATCAAGATTTCAGAGAGGACCAAGGTGCATTTTACTGACAGAGGCACAGTATATATTCTTCATGTTTACATCTATTTAGACTGCTTCCTGGCTGCTAAAGGAGGAAAGCAAGGTGAGGACAGGAACCCATATTCATGACAAATATTGCACAGTTTTACAGCTTGTCAGCTAAGCCATCGACATCATCTCTGTAGAGACCACTCAAGTGGGAGATTTGGAGGATGCAAGAGAGACCTACTTTTGATACATTCCAGCTCATCTTGCACATCGCCAGCCTGAGCATGCTACCCAGCATCTTGTAAAACTGAGATGAAAGGGGTGTTACTAAGAGACAAATTTGCTACAAGACAGTTTGAGAGACTGCATTCCGTAGGTTTCCATCTCTTCCTCTTCTACCCCCCAGAAGAAGAGACAAGCAAACACATTTAAGTTAGTATGTATTTGTGTAAACACCAGAACATTTTGCTATATGATAGAAAAAAAGTTGCTGCTCTTATGTTCTTAGAGGAGCCCTGAAGACCTTGGAATACCTGTATCCTGCAACTATTACTCTGTACCACGTGCATTTGCTGTTTTGTACACAAACTGAAAGCAAGCTTGAACAATAGTAAATAGCAACTACACTCCTGCAACAGGTAAAAACACCTCGTTGCAGCTGCTTACTCCTTCGCTTTAGATATGTAGTCAGCCAGTTTGTTGATGCTATCCTCTTGCTGTTCTAGAGCATCCAGTATGATGCCCATTGGGGTCTTCTTCAAGCCTATCCCTTCCATCTTGTTCTCCAGCTTGTTCTTTATGTTCCGGAGCCTCAGAGAAGCATGGACAAACATCACTGTGGGACAGAAACACACGTATTAATTGTTAATGCCCAAGGAATGCATAGTTCTTGCAGCATTCATCTGAAGACACACTCCAACGCCATGACATCACTGGAAGAAGACGAAGTCTCAATGACCACTTAAGTAACCACAGGTACCCATTTAATAACAACATTAAAGACAGCTTGTGCTGTTTTGTGTCCCCTCCCTCCCCAATTTTGTTTTGGGATTATTTCAATAGAGACAGTAAAGGCAACAGCCAATTTTGACTCTACAGACTAATTTGACAAAGCTCAAGCCACACGCCTCTACCCCCTCAAGAGAAGAGGAAAAGTACTTACAGAGGAGAGGAAGCGTGATCCCAAACATGAACACCATGACGTCTCCCAGATAGGAGATCAAGAAGTAGCTAGACAGCATGATGACCACTACAAACGAGGTTGGGTACTGCTTCTTCAGCCTGCGGAGTATATCCTTGTTGTGTGATACCCACACAAAGCCCATGAACACCAGCACCACCACAGTACCGCCAATCAGCATATTCAAGGGACTCAGAAATCTGGAGACAAGAAGGGGGGAAAAAAAAAGAAGAAAGTGTTCTGTTTCAGAGCCTTTATGATTTGTGCCCACATTGCAAACATCTAGCTCACTGGTAACTTGTTGCCAGGGAGGTAAGACAATAACAAGTCGGTTGCTGCTGTCAAGACCTTTATCAACCACTGATCTTTAGGTAAAATGGTGACTCAACAAGCAACATGCAGCAGTGAGTTTAGATAATCTTTATGTTCTCTTCCGAAGCATAGCTAAGGCTAATGAGAGCTTCTGCAGCACCTCATTGAAAGAAGCACTTACCATCAGGACCCCTTCTACCTGTGCAACCAACACATTCACTTGATACCAGACCCAGAATTAGCAAATCCCAAGAGCGGATGGAGCCAACGATCAGTTGCCCAAGGGATTGATCTTTTCCTTACACCAAAAAGCAGGCTCAGCCTTGGCTTTCAGATGAACCAGATTTTCATATTATCTTGTCTAGGTTTGCAAAATGAGGAAGGTAGGAGAACACTGAGAAACCTTTCTGAATAAACCTTCTTACTGGTTTACACCCAAACAAAATAATTTTATGAACCTGCAGAAGGAGCTTACTACCATCAGCATGACGGGCGGGAGCAAGCAAGCAAGCATGCCTGAGAGTCAGAAGGAACCAGAGTATGGGATAAAGGTCTTGCAGGAAAAAGAGCCAGGCCTGGCAAGAGGGTCACTCTGAGGTTTGTGTTCTATTATTGTTATTGGAGTTACCAAGCAAACCAAGCCATGGAGCGGATCAGCTTTGGGCTATAAACAGCAAGTCCCTTTTTTTGGACCAGGGCAAGAACATCACCTGCTCAAACCACTTTCCCAAGTATTTAGAGCTTGTCTGGAGTCAAGCTTTCAGCAATGACTTCGCTTAGCTTGTTTCTGTACTCACACAAATTCCAGGCTCTATTTTATTTCATTTATATAGTAACAAGCTATGGGATTCCACGTGCATTCTGATTCACTTGCCTGCATGTGCACTGATCTAATTACAGAGCAGCTGAGGGCTCTGAGCTGCTACAACTACGACGGCAGCGTAACACTGCTCCGATAAAGCCAGATGTAGTCAAGATTTCCTCTTGCAGACTTCGCAGTCAGTCTTACTGCTCCAAAGCTAACAGGCACAGTGACTCACACTCCACCCCACTGCTAAGGAAGATGCTATGGTTTGTGGTCTGTGCTTCATATCCGGCACAGGCGGAAGAAATCTCTCGCTGGATCTGTTGACAGGTATGTCAACACTCTACCTGCAGTGCCAGAGAGCATTTTCCTAGAGAAGAAAGAACCCCCACAAGAATTATTTCAGAGCAGAGACTGGCTCTTGATTCTTTAAGTCAGTTGTGCCAAGAGGAGACAGGAAGACTGGATGGAAAGAGATTAAAATTCAGACTGGTTCCCCACCTGCTTCTGCTACTCACGCTGAAAAGCCAACAGGGCTTTTTGGAAGTGGTGAGAGGGCAGACTTGCTTCTTGCATGTGAGTCACTCCCTGTAGCCAGCCAGATTATTTTTAGCTCTGAATTGTCAGTCTTAAGTTTCCAGGCTGGAAAAAGTGAACAGCACTGCTCTGGAAAGAAATCAGTTTCATCTGTGCTCCTTTGCAGCAGGAGAAGGAGGGTGACTCATGACTGGACCACACTAGTGCCTGGTTTATATATGTACTACTGGACATATGAGATTCTTAAAGTAGAAATCACTTCCACAGCACAGCTAGCTTGGAGCAGAAATGGCCAAACTTACTCAGAGAACTCACAGCAACCTATTTTTTGTTCCCAAAAATCTACAGAGAAGATAATCCTGGCAACAATAAGGGGCCAGGCAGAGTTCCACTCTACATTTTCCACGTGTAAGGTAAATAGTCTCAAAGCTTTATCTTCCCTACCCTTCCCTCTACTCTCATTACAACTTCAGAAACCGGTGATGAAGAGCAATCCTTCCATATTTATAAGGAAGAGATTAAAGACTTTTCTACTCTACGCTTCCTTCTGGTATTACACAGGTTCTGTATAACTGACTGGCTGTAAGGGATGTGAAGGGAAAAAAAAAAAAAAAAAAAAAAAGAATGCTTCAAAAGACCCCACTTTCCTGGGGAAAGTTATTTGAATT
>NW_015090880.1:6250809-6295819 GCF_001431845.1 Calidris pugnax
TTCGAGATGTCCTTGAAGTCGGGCCGGGCGAAACGATCCGAACCGGGGAAAAAATCGTCCCAGGCCCGCAGCGGCGCCACCTGCACCTCCATGGCTGCCGCCACCCCCGCCCCGCCGCCGCGCAGGCCTAAGAGCGACGCGGCACCGCCCCGGGGCGGCTCCCGGCCGGCGGGGACGGCACCGACACCGCACGGCCCTGCTGCCGCCGCCGCCACACGGTCACCGCCACCCGCTTGCGTCCCACCGCCCTGCCCCTCACACGCCCGGGGAAGGCAGCGGGGCAGGAGTGTAGGCGCGGCTAGCGGCCGCTGTGGGATTGTTTCCCCAGTGAAAAATGATGTTTATTGGCAGCCCCGAGGAGAAGGACTTGGGGGTGTTGGTGGATGAGAAGCTCAACGTGAGCCGGCGGTGCGCGCTGGCAGCCCAGAAAGCCAACCCCATCCTGGGGTGCATCAAGAGAAGCGTGAGCAATAGGTCATGGGAGATGATTCTGCCCCTCTGCTCTGGTGAGGAGCACTGTGTCCAGCTCTGGAGTCCTCAGCACAGGAGGACAGTTGGAACAGGTCCATCGGAGGGCCACGAAGATGATCAGAGGGATGGAGTTCAAAAGATCCCACTTTCCTGAGGAAAGTTATTTGAATTACATGTTTTCTGAAGTGGGCTGCATTTCAACGCGTACAGTGAACATAAGCATCAAATGAAGTCATTCAGAGCCACAGGAAAACAGATGGGGAAAGCAGTTGCTGCTAAAAACTGGTATTCGAGTTATCAGCCACATGTCCAGAGACTTCAATACCGTTGCTTATAGTACTGGATAGGGTGTCATATGCCAAGCTCCCCTTTGCTGCTGGACTTGCCCACAGCGTAATTCACAGCGTTACCTAAGATTCTCCTAGAAATTTGTACACAGAAACAACTTCTCCAAGCAGTGGCACTTTTTGGGGAAGGCAGAACTCCATTATCCAGTTTTGCTCAGATCTGTTGGCACGTTGCTCTCTATAACACAATAGCTGACGACTAAAAAGGAAAAAACACGGCCATGTTATTTTAGAACATCAGTGCCTGGGGAAAAGAAAGCTGTATAACAGCCCTAGAAGTCACTTCATAGTTGAACAACCAACACTGATATTAGCCTTATTTATACAGAGATCAGAACACAATATGCCAAATTCAGGCTCAGGCAAGAAGGCCAAAAGTCTTTCAAAGCTGCAGAGACAAGGTAGGTGACCAGCCATTAAGTACGTTACAAGATACTTTCTAAATATAATTCCCTTTAGTAGGGATTTACGAGACCTCTCAAATACCTAAAAATGTAATGCATGGAACTATTAGCATGGCAATGGTGTGGTAACTTGAGGTTACACTGCTCAGATGACTTAGGGGAAGAAAAACTTTTTTAAGGTTTGGAAAAGAAACCACTAACTTTCACAGCCTTGAAAGGAATCAGTGCGGCAGGACTGAATAGCATCTGTGGGTGCTACCAGCCCAGAGCACCCTAGCTGGGTGATCTTCTGCACTGCTCTCTGTGGTGGGCAGGGTACAACCCTGGTCGGATGCTGTCACCTCCAGTGCAGCTGGGACAAACTGGCAAGGAAGAGCTGTCACCTAGACTCAGTTCCAGCAGTGCTGCATGGCAACTTGCAATTGCACTCCTGCTGCCCTTCAGCGACCAGGTTGCCTTCAGCATCCGTTTCAATACAAAGAGATGGGGAAAAATAAATAAAGTAAAAGAAACATCCTGCTTGGCTGCAGGGACAAAGGCATTGACCTGTGCCAAGTAGTGCTGTGGAACACTTTGCATTTGTGGAAATGGTATCAGAAGACAGCAGAAATGCAGTAGCTGGGGGTGCAGTTGTGTGGGAAGAAGTACTGGTAGCTAAGCAGCTACTTCTGGCCAGCAAGAAAAGATTAAGATGAGAGAATTTTTGGTGGTTTTTTTTTTTTTCTTCTTCTGGATTCTTATTTCTAGACTCTGTCCTACATGCATCACAAGACAGGTTAGATTTCCCATATAGCTGTAGGAAAGGCCAAAGAGCTCTGCTTTCAGTGACTGACATCACCTGTTGACAGGTTATTTTGTATCTGCACACTTGTACACAGACTTACGGCAGGAGAGGTGAGCACTTCTTGAAGAATATATAGCTATAGCATAGGGAGAAAAGAGGTAGGTAAGATGTATCCTTTATGCAAGGCAAGAAGCCTCCAGCAGCATGAGCTCAGAAATAGTACAGGCCACATAAAAAGCAAAAGCAGCAAGCTCCATCCTTAAATCATCCCAATTTTAGATGACTGTCTCAGGGTGATTATTCAGCAGTTGCTGTCACATCTGTTTCTTTTGCATGTGACCAGGCCAGTCTGAACAAAGGCACTGAGACAGTCATGGAAAACAACATCTTTTTACTTAGAGCAGCTCAGTTAGGCCATTACATCAAGTAAGCAGGAAAATTCCCTTTTAGAAGACCTTTTGGTCCACCATGTTCCAAGTGGTGAGCAGGTGAGAGCACTTAAATGTGTCCTTCCTCCTTTGTATGAACTCAAACAATATTAAAGATAAAGTTCTGGTTCCTCTTTCTACTTATTGCTTCAGTGAGGTTATATAGCTGTAACTAAGGATAGCACATAAAACTACGTATGGTATGTTGTCCCAGGTGGTAACTCAGCATCCACAGATTCAGCAATGCTTCTTTACTTACTGTCACTCACACTGCTTTAAGAGCAGGAGACAGACTGCTTTCTGCAGGATTGCCAAACTGTTATGAAGTTAAGTACTAATATTATTACGCATCATATGTTTAGAGCAATGTGTGTTGTTCACTCAATCTTTCATTAAGCCTTAGAGAAACTAGGCATTTGGCTGCTCTGGAGTCTCGTTTTGGCAAGGGAATCACTAGAAGGACATCAGCTAAGGTAGTGGTCTGGGGATGAAAAGAAAAAGAAGAAAAAAGGTACACATTCATTGTTTGCTAAGGGTAGTGCACATGGACAACAGATGTTTTAGGGAAGAAGTGGCTACGGAAAGAGACATCAAACCTCAGGCTGCAGGGAAGAGATTATGCCAGAAAAGAATGAAGGCTCTCTTAGATACAGCACTCTGAAATATAGTGCACCTTTTAATACTGTCAGATTTAGAAACTAATTTTTACCAAGTACATGGCAACAAAAGCCTAGAAGAAATTACATCAATTTAAGTAGTTAAGTTTGAACCGCAACACAGAGAAGCCTTGTTGGAGTAGGTGAAAGCACAGACGAATTCCACTTATTAACCAGACTGATTGTTTGAGGGAGAATTGCAGGCTGTTGTGGGAGGCACTAATTTTAATAAATATCTGTATAGCACTCACAATGACAGAGCCCTGGCTCAGGGTAAGAATGGGCAGTCCAGTTCCTAAACAACTGGGAGAAAGGGCACAATTTGATTTAGTAAAGAACTTGGTTTTTATCAGCAGTCTATTGCAACAGAGTTGTAGGAAAAAAAACCACCACCAGTACTTGTCCAGATTAATTCTTAAATGAATTTGCAGGGCGGGGAGGGTAGAAGAGACAAGGCTGCTACCACCAGCCTGTATTAGTAAAGTGGGACTAATTCAGTAGTTTTAGTTTCTTGTTCACCAATTTATTATTTTCCACCTAGTCCTGCAGGCTGGAAGTAAACATGTAACAGCAGCCATCAGAGGAAACAAATGGAGGGCGAAAGACGGGGAAATGATGCAGTAGAGACCATTACAATTCCACTACGCTGACAGAAAGGCTATTCCATACCTTGCAGGGAGAGGGCAAAGCACTGGAGAGGTCAACTTTGTTGTATGAAAGGCAGTAAACTGAAGCTGTGGCAATAAGCACTGTGCTTCCAGTATTGAGAAAGCTCTAGGCTACAGTTTCCATGTCAGCCCAGCACCACCACAGCTACCAAGTACTACAATAGCTGAAAATACCTCCTCTGCTTTACAAGTCCGTCTATATAATTAGATGGTTTAAGAACAGGTAGAGCTGGTCGTAGGCTAAGTTTAGTTTTGATCACAGAAAGCCCACTGCATTCATTAGCAGTTTCAATAACCTTGCCCCTAGGCCTGCATACAGCCCTGGAGTTCCTAAAAAGCTATGATTCATCATTTATCGCTCAGGGATTCCTGCCCATTACAGAATGAAGTGCAAGACAACAACTTAGTCATCAATTTAAATTTATCAGGAGAACTTTCTTTACCCAAAGCCACACTCTGGCCCAGCAAAAAATGTTTTTAATAAAATAAATTGATAGTTTTCCTCTATTGAAGTGTTATCAGATCAGATTCATCAGCTACCAAAGGCTTTAAGACACACAAAAAAACCTGAAAAACATTCAAGACCAAAATCCTACTCTAGGTGTGCCTCATCCATAAGTTTTCAATTCAGAGGCTTACCATTCAATACAAACATATTAGAATTGCAGTTCTGATATTAATCTATCTCCTGGGGCTCTCTTCCTCCTCCACCTGCTCCCCCTGCAAAATAGTGGGAAATAATTGGGAGATATATCACCCCTGATTTGAAGGGGAGAGATCAGAGTTCAAAAGCAGGAAGGAATTTAGGAGTAGACTGAGTAAAAGTTCCTGCCATCCCAGTTTTCCAACAAGAGGTATCAAAACTGTTTATTTTTCTTTTTTTCCTTCTTGGGAAAGAGAACAGCTGTCCTGCTTTCCAGGGCCACTGTATCACCCTGCTAAACAAGGGTAGATGAACACAGAAGTTCAGATCAAGGTGTTCTAAGACAGCAAGACCACGGAAGTCTCATTTTACCAGTCTAGTAATGTATTGAGCTGACTTCAACATGTCTCCACCAAAATTAAGAAGAAAGCCTATGCCACTATGCCAAATGTTTAACCATCATACGCATCAAGAAGAAAAAGTAGGGTCCTCAGCCCCTTGCCTTCACAAACCACAGCCAAAACTCTCTGCAATCCAGAAAATCTTCATCAACTTTGATGCTGGGTCAACAGCTTCAGAAGCCCTAAGAAGATGCAGACTGCTTAACAAAAAAATAAATAAATATGGATTTAGGGGTAGAATTTTAAGCCTCTGCAACATACAAGACAGATACACTTCAGCAAAACCACTCTGGCCTAGTGGCTGGGCAAATCTCCAATTTAAGCATTTGCGCATTGTTTGTTGTGAAGAGTGGAGTATTCCAGTTTCCATATTAAAAGCTTAATCATCAGCCTCTGCTGCACATCTTAAGAGCTTTCTGACCAAAGACCCTAGAGCAATACTTAAAGAAGAGTCACACAGGCTTTGACTCAAAAGGTTATTGAGTATATGAGAGTCTATGGTATATGAGTATAAGGTTATTTCCCAATTCTCTTCTGGAAAGGTGGACCTGACAGAACATTGTAACAGCAGATGGTCCTGCCTCAAAGGTCCCAATCCTGCCCACCAAAATGAAATTAATGGGTATCTTATTGATTTTATACTAAAGGTTTTTCAGTATGAGCTAGCTCAGAAATAAGAAAGGCTTGCAGAGAGCAGATTACTATTTTTTTTTTTATTCAAAGTGAAGCTTATCTGAGCTTGAGCAGTCACACTGGACAGATTTAGTGATGCGCAGGATGCAGCTCCGTTTTTCAGAGCTGGGTGACATCCAGCACACAAACCCATCGCTGCTTTCTGCGGTCACAGGGTGCCCCGTCACACGCTGGGTGCCTGGAGCCAATCCCTTGGGCAAAAACCCGTGGACAAGGCAAAAAGAGGGAGTCAGATCTGTTAGACCCCCATCAATAAATAAATAAATCCTAAACCCTGCTAACAGCCCCCCCCCCCCGCCCCCCCCAACAAGGGAGGCTGTAACGAGGCCTTCATTTTTCAAGTGACAGCAGGCAAATCAGAGATTTAAGGAAAAGCAGAGGAAGGGAAAAGCAGCTTCCCGGTCCCTGCACCCCCAGCATCCCTCCCTCCCACCCGCCAGCGCCGCGCCCGGGGCCGGGCCGGACCGGACCCGACCCTTTTCCGTGTCACCCGGCCGAGACGCACCGCTGCCCACCAGGGAACGGGGCCACCCAGCCACCCCACCGGGACAGGGGGACACCCATCCACCCCCCAGGCCGGCCACCCCACCGGGGACACCGGTCCCGCCCGGCGGGGGTGAGGGCCGCACACTGACCCCACAATGGAGACGACGGCGGCGGCCACCATCAGGTAGTTGGTCTGGTAGTAGAGCAGGTTGCTGACCACCCGGTTGTTCCATTTCGAGATGTCCTTGAAGTCGGGCCGGGCGAAACGATCCGAACCGGGGAAAAAATCGTCCCAGGCCCGCAGCGGCGCCACCTGCACCTCCATGGCTGCCGCCACCCCCGCCCCGCCGCCGCGCAGGCCTAAGAGCGACGCGGCACCGCCCCGGGGCGGCTCCCGGCCGGCGGGGACGGCACCGACACCGCACGGCCCTGCTGCCGCCGCCGCCACACGGTCACCGCCACCCGCTTGCGTCCCACCGCCCTGCCCCTCACACGCCCGGGGAAGGCAGCGGGGCAGGAGTGTAGGCGCGGCTAGCGGCCGCTGTGGGATTGTTTCCCCAGTGAAAAATGATGTTTATTGGCAGCCCCGAGGAGAAGGACTTGGGGGTGTTGGTGGATGAGAAGCTCAACGTGAGCCGGCGGTGCGCGCTGGCAGCCCAGAAAGCCAACCCCATCCTGGGGTGCATCAAGAGAAGCGTGAGCAATAGGTCATGGGAGATGATTCTGCCCCTCTGCTCTGGTGAGGAGCACTGTGTCCAGCTCTGGAGTCCTCAGCACAGGAGGACAGTTGGAACAGGTCCATCGGAGGGCCACGAAGATGATCAGAGGGATGGAGCACCTCTGCTGTGAGGACAGGCTGGGGTTGTTCAGCCTGGAGAAGAGAAGGCTCCAATGAGACCTTATAGCAGCCTTCCAATATCTGAAGGGAGCCTACAGGAGAGCTGGAGAGGGATTCTTTGTCAGGAAGGGTAGCGACAGGACAAGGGGTAACGGTTTTAAATTGGAAGAGGGGAGATTTAGATTAGATATTAGGAATAAATTCTTTACTGTGAGGGTCGTGAGACACTGGAACAGGTTGTCCAGAGAAGCTGTGGCTGCCCCATCCCTGGAGGGGTTGGAGGCCAGGCTGGATGGGGCTTGGAGCAACCTGGTCTGGTGGGAGGTATCCCTGCCCAGGGCAGGGGTGTTGGAACTCGATGATCTTTAAGGTCCCTTCCAACTCTAACCGTTCTATGATTCTGCAATTTAATATCCTCTGTGAAACAGGGAATCAGGGATGGCAGAGGGGGCACAAAGTGGCCGCCTCAGGTGAGCAGTCACAGAGGGTGCAGAGCCATGGCGGGGGTACCCTGCCAGTGAGACCGCTGCACCCCAAGCCCTCACTTTGAGGGGAAGGCTGGGGCCAGCAGCCATGGTGGCTTGAACCCCAGTAGTGCCTGTGAGAGCAGGGCAGTGAAAGGCTCTTTCGGTGCTTCCCCATGGCTCCTGCACAGGCTGTCCCTGCGCCGCCATGCCGGGCAGCGAAGCCCTGCCCAGAATGGAGGCCAGCAGTCAGCCAGGTGCGCCCGCGGTGCCAGGGCTTGGCAGCTGCTTCGCACCTCCATCTGTGGAGGGTTTAAACCCCTAAAGTTTGGGGGGCTGAGGCACAACCCCACCGAGCCCCGCTCGCCTGCATCCCTGAGGTGACTTCACCAGTGACTTCACCAGTGCCTGAGGTGAAGCCCTTGTGGGCTGTGGAGAGTGAAGGCTCCTGCCCCGTTGAAGCTGCTGTACGAGCGCTCCCATGGGGAGGACGAGGCCGGCCTCAGCCCGGGGTGCGCGGACGAGACATAAAAACACCTTAAAACACAGAAGCCGGGGTTGGAGGGCGGGGTGGCCGCCATCTTGCCGCCCCATCCCCACAAGTCATCCCTCCCGCCTCAGCGCGGCGGCGCCCGGGCAAAGCGCCGCCCACCCCCGGCGTCGCGGGGCATTGTGGGAAGCAGAGGGAAATATGGCGGATGGTGAGGAACCGTAAGTGCCCTGTATGTGTGTGCTCGGCCGCCCCTTCCCTCGCTTTCCCGGGGACGGGTGGGCCCCGGGGTCCCCTCTCCCTCCTCCCCGGTCTCTGTAGCGCGATACTGACCCTTCTTTTATTCTCTCTCTTTTAGGGAGAAGAAAAGAAGGAGGCTAGAGGAGCTGCTGGCGGATGGGTTAGTGCGGGGCTGCGGGCCAGCGGGCTCCCGGCCCGGGGCAGGGGCAGGCAGCGCTTGCTGAGGGGCGGCTGGTAGGTCAGGGCGAGCCGCAGCCCCGCAGGAGAGGTGTGGGCTGGGAGGAGGCTGGGGGCTAGCTCAGGGCTAGCTCAGGGCTGCGGGGCCCGCTGGAGGGGCGGCCGTGAGCGAGCGGCCCTGCAGGCCGGAGGGGAGGCGGTAGCGCAGCCCGGGGCCGGGGCGGGAGGAGAAGTGTGAGGTTGGGCCAGTGTGAGGAGGGAGAAGGCGAAAGGGTCTCTTGAACAGCAAGGACTGGGGAAGAGGAATCTCCTGGGGAGAGGACCCAGGGGCTCACCCGCAGCGGGGATGGGAGTCGCGGGCTTGGAGCTTGGCATGAGTTAAAGGCTGGTGTGCTGGAGAGCTTTGTGACAGGAGTGGAAAATGCTGCATTGCTGGTCAGGGACCTGGGGAGGGCTTCTAGGCTAGAAGCAGGTGGCTAAATTTTGGCTGAAAATTAAAAATTCAGGCTACAGAGCAGTTGCCTGTGCTTATTAAAACCCTAAATTCTATGCATCTGTCTTAACGGCCTTGAAAAGCTAATGCTCGGAGATCTTTAACCTCATCTGCTTCCATCCCTAACTATTCCCTTCCATCTGCTTGTGGCCCTCTTCCCAAATATCACCCAGCTGACCTGCCTGCCCGAGTGGTGGACTCACAGGCGGTGCATGTGTGTTTTGGGATGAGGGTCACAAAAAAACCTTGGGCATGTTGGACTGGGAGGGGGTGTGTGTGCATGCCAAGTCCCTCAAAAGCATGGAGCTCTGGAGATGGGAAAGTGGTAGGGAAAAGTCTGGGCCTAAAGCAACCTTAAGGACTGTGGTGCTCTGATATTTTAAACAAAATTTTAAAGTTAATTTGATGAAATAAATAAGACTGTTGTTAAACTCTAATAATACAGATACCTGGTAATGCTGTAGCAATAACAAAAATAAACACTTGAAAAAAAAAAAAGTCTCTGAAATTAAACATAAAATCTCAGGATGAGTTATTGATGTTTTTCAGATCTCCACAACGTCCAACCCTGTAAAACACAAACTGTAGTATAATTGCAAAAGTGAAACTAGAAGTTAACCATTTTATCACTTATAAAGGAAAATACACATCTAAATAGGAAAGTAGTACTGCTGCTCAATGACTGTTTATATATAAACTTACCTAAAGTCAACAGTTAACCAGGAATGAATTCAGTCTGAAATCAAAACACAGGCAAATTTTGATACATTTACTTCTGCACTTCAGTAAAGTTTTCCCCTGTTGTTGAAATCTTTTGCAAAATTATTGCCCATAAGCTAAAAATACTGTGGACATACTATGTTGTCTGTCTTCTGAATTCTGTGAGGATAAAAGCATTTGCTATCTAGATGTTTTCACTACATTTTCCTTTTATTATGAGATGAGTCACCAGGTAATAATACATTCTAAATGTTACCCAGTAGTTATTGATACAGGTGTTCCTCATTGTACTTCATAGGATGAAGCAAATAACACTCCTTATCAGTGATGACACAACCTTTCATACTTCAGACTGGCAAAGTTCTTTTATTAGAAGCTTAGTTTTGTATTAACGTAGAACATAATTGTTGATACGTATTGAGTGGAGCCCCTATTTAAAAAGGGAAGCGCACTCTGTTGAGGAAGGGCTTGTTCTATGTGGACAATGATCTTATGTTAGAAAATTACTTCGGTGAGCTGAGTTTGAACCATTCCAGTAAGTCTCTAAAAAGTTTAAATTTGTAATTATCTACTACTAAGAGTGACCTGCATAAGGGGGAAAAAGGGTACTGGCGTATTTGATGTAAAATTCTGTCTCAAAAATTTAAAAAAAGATAACTGCAAACATTCCATTTTTTTTTCAAGTCAGATTTCTACCACTGACAGGCTCAGGAGATGACTGAAAAATGGGGGTGTTCTAAATTACATAGTACTAATGGAGGGTGAAGAGCATTCAAGATGTGTATTTTTTTATTTAACACTTGTTTAAACAAACTGCTGTGAAGATTCAGAGGAGACAGTGTTGATGCATGATACTGTTATTTATTCAGTGCCTCACAATTGCAGTTACATACTGATAATTCTAAATATGATTTATGGACTTCAAAAGTCTGTCAAAAAAGCGTACAAGACTTGACACTGAAAAAAACAATCACCCTCAAGATCTAAAGTGACAATCTCTTTTTGTGTGTCTTATTTAAATACGAAGAAGAAAAAAGCAAAGAGTCTAGACCCTTTTTTCACTTCAGGTCAACTTTTACTAGTACATCAGTGGGATGTATAGAAATGCCTGGATTTTTTTCCCCTGGCTGCGTATTTGCATTATTGCTTTCTACTTCCACAAGTAAAGCCCACTCATGCAAATGTTCCTGCACATAACTTGCATAAAAACTATGCAGATGCATTTGTATGAATGGTCAGTAATTTAGATATTTTTTAAGATATATAAAGAAAAAATATATTTTAGAGGTGTGGCTTTTTCTCTACGATTTTGCAGCTGAATTTACTGTGTTCTGTGCAGAATGGCTGTTGATGGTGGGTGTGGGGACACTGGAGACTGGGAAGGTCGCTGGAACCATGTAAAGAAGTTCCTCGAGCGATCTGGACCATTCACACATCCTGATTTCGAGCCAGGCACTCAAGTGAGAAACGCTTACTTTAAATAAAAAAATTGTAGTGTGTGTATATCAAACTAATGTAAACAGTTTCATTAATTGACCACCGGTAATGTACAAATTGTAGAACTGCATGAAAAGCTTCTGTTTTAATCAATTGAACATTATGTTGCTAGAAGAACATACTGTATTCTTCCTTATAAGCTTGTATTTCAAAATTGTGCGCCGTCAACTACAAGCTTGCTGATATCATATATATAAATGTGTAATGGCATATGAATTATGCTCTGCCTTTGAGTTCCACATAAAAAATAGCAGCATTTATCTCTCAATTTTTAAATAATATAAGTAAAGAATTTCTTGAATTTGGAGGAAGTAAGGTTCACGTGAGTACTTAGAGAATTGGGAAGGATGTTTACTAAGGAAAATAAAATTTAGACTTTTAATTATTTCTTCTGTTTTCCTTTTTTTGGTATGTTTTGTTTCAGAGCTTACAGTTGAATGTATTTTACTGTTCCCTTTTTTAATGTATTGTTCCATTATTTACTAGTTTGAGGCAGGAGTCTTGTAGGACAGTTGACAAAAAGCAGTTGCAGAGTTAAAAACGTCAGTTCTTTTTGGCCAGATTTATTTTGTGTTATGTATCAGTACAATTTTTGGAGGAAGAAAACATTACCTCCTTAAGAAAATTTAGACTTTAATTATTTCTTCTGTTTTCCTTTTTTGGTATGTTTTGCTTCAGAGCTTACAGTTGAACGTATTTTACTGTTACCTTTTTTAATGTATTGTTCCATTATTTACTAGTTTGAGGCAGGAGTCTTGTAGGACAGTTGACAAAAAGCAGTTGCAGAGTTAAAAACGTCAGTTCTTTTTGGCCAGATTTATTTTATGTTATGTATCAGTACAATTTTTGGAGGAAGAAAACATTACCTCCTTAAACCCAATAGTAATAAAGGTGTACTGTGCTTTTTTTGTGGTCAGAATTAATATAAAGAGAATACTGATATTGACAAAGGTCTTGCTTTTGTGTACGTTGGCATATAGGAACTGCATGAACTCAACAGCTGATTAAAGTCCAGTGTGTAATTACTCCTGTAAGCTGTTTTATTGATCTAAGTTGTTTTATGTGAAACTTATGAGGCATTGAAAATTTACGATAATGCATTTTAAAGGATTATGAAGCAAAGGACAAATTGTACCTTTTCCTATTTAGTGTATTAATTTTTTGTTTTATATTTTCCACAGGCTCTCGAGTTTTTATTAAGCACATGTAAAGTACTAGTTATTGGAGCAGGAGGATTAGGATGCGAACTCCTGAAAAACCTGGTAATTACTCAGTTTTCACCCTTTGCTTCTTAGAATCTTCTTTTTTTTTCTTCCCTTGAGGAAATTAGCTTTTTTTCTTCATTAATTTGGCATTTTTGATTGTATATAGCTAAGAAATTTCTAAGTTCTTATCAGAATGAATAAAATACATGATGATACAGACAATAAACTTAAAGAATGCACTTTGTTAATAAGCTTGAAAAGTGGTGGTCTTGTGTGTTGCATGTTTTTTATTTAGCTGTCTCAAAGCTTGTCATGGTCAACACCAGGACAACATGGTGCTGTTTATGAAGTGTATCTAAGTTCTTATCAGAATGAATAAAATACATGATGATACAGACAATAAACTTAAAGAATGCACTTTGTTAATAAGCTTGAAAAGTGGTGGTCTTGTGTGTTGCATGTTCTTTATTTAGCTGTCTCAAAGCTTGTCCTGCAGGACAACATGGTGCTGTTTATGAAGTGTAGACAAACATTCATCTGCAGCCCTATATATGATCTGATTTTCCCTAATTACCAGATCTAGGGAAATGAAGTAAAGTAAGAACAAATCATGCTCATAATGATACAAAGAAATGTTGTTTAGAATACAGTGGCTGTAATGTGTCTTTTCAGGTGAAAAACAATCCTGTAAACTGCCATGAGTAGCTGGTACAAAGTTTAGTATTAACAAAGCTGAATTTGATTTCACTTTATTTTACATCTTTGGATTAATTCAAAGTGAGGATAGAATTGCTGGAATTATTTATGTTCTTTCATAGTGAAATTAGTAGAGCCAGACTTCCTGTGGCTGTGGTGACCTTCTCATCTGTGGAGTGAGTCTGGCCTTCCTCAGTAGTGGCTCTCAGTTTTTCCAGTTCCTGGAGATCAGTAAATTGGAGATTGCCTGCAGAGCCTGAAGGCTCCCTCGGAGTTGCCTCTGTATTGCTGAGTTCAGGCTGTGTAATGGCAGCTTTATTGAGTCAGACCAATATGGGAATGGCTGAGCAGGAGGAATTGGTAATAGTGTAAGAACAGGGAAGGAATATTACAGTACTTCCCTGGTGCACAGTTACTGGAAGGTAAAGTGCAGTTTTCTAGTTTTAGTTTATAATGGATTCTCTTACTACGTGTTCTGAAAATCAATTTTGTAGTGTTTAAAATGCAGTTGACAGGATCATCTGCTCTCACACCATTTTACCCAATAAATGCACATAAAATTAATTATCCTATTAATGTGTTTTTTATCCTCACATATACTCATATTTATCATAGTGTGTCACTGTTAACATCCTGTTTAAGTTTGGTAGTTTAGACTAATGCTGTACTTTTCCATGCTTCTATTTAATAATAAGAATTTCTGTCCTTGTGCATTCCATGGAAAATGTGTGGATTGATATAATAACTTACTATGAAATAACTTTTTTCCTTAATTTATACCAACACTTGAGCATTAGTGTAGTACATAATATTTATGTACTGCTGTTTCAGTATTTCCAGAGATTATTTCCAAGCTTGAGATGATTGATAAATAATAGCCTCATGTAAGGCCAGGCATTCCAGATCCATTAGTTTAGGGGTGTTACAGTTCCAGCGCTTGTGTGTGCTCCTGTTCTGGTTGCTGGTTTGTTACTGCAATGCTTAAGCAGGATTTTACTTGCAGAGACTATGAGAGCTCCAAGGCAGTTTTCTTTCTTTGGGAATTTAGTGCTGGTGATATTTAACCTTTGCCCAGAGCTACTGTTATGGGTCTATTGGGACATAACGCATTCAATCTGTCGATAGTTCCTTGAGAGGGAGGATTTGTATGCGATAAGGGACTTCATAAGTCTGCTGTGTGTGCTTACTTCCCATCTCTTCAAAAAGGTATTAAGTTATCATGATTTACTTTTATCATTTTCAGAAAGATAAGCTCATAAGGAAATCTAGATTCTGTTTACATGTATTTGTGTCTTTGGGACCATGAATATAAATTTGGTAAAGACTCCAGTCTGTATGTTCATGGTGTCTCAGGCTTGCTTTTCTCTTCAGCAGGCTCTCCCAATCTGCTTTGATAATAATGAGCAAAAGCAGAACATTTATCAATGAAACAAAACGATTGTTCAGCACCAGGGGTATCCAACGTGACATAAAGTCTTGCTGCTTCTCTTACAGAAATTAATTTCTATTTTGAAAAACTTTAGTCCTGTTGTTCATTTGTTTATTCAAGTCCCCAGTAGAGCATTTTAAATTCTTATTATGCATGGGATGTTTATTCAGAAAACATAAAACTAAAAGTTTGGAAGTCTTTGTATATAACAAGATTGAGTCATAAAGGAGAAAAGTTAGGGGACAGGACTGTACCATATTACGTGTCTGCACAGAGAATGAAGAGCAAATCTGTTTGTTCCTCCAAAGGCTGCCTTTTTTGGCATATAGAATGAATTATGGAGCATTGTAAGCATTTCATTTCCCATTAAATGAAATTGACTGTCTCTTTTCACAGGCACTGTCTGGCTTCAGACAGATCCATGTTATTGACATGGACACTATAGATGTTTCTAATCTTAACCGACAGTTTCTATTTCGGTAAGTGATATTTTCACGATTTAACTTTTTTTTTTTTTAAAATCATTCATCTGCAGCCCTATATATGATCTGATTTTCCCTAATTACCAGATCTAGGGAAATGAAGTAAAGTAAGAACAAATCATGCTCATAATGATACAAAGAAATGTTGTTTAGAATACAGCGGCTGAAATGTATCTCTTCAGATGAAAAGCAATACTGTAAACTGCCATGAGTAGCTAGTACAAAGTTTAGTATTAACAAAGTTGAATTTGATTTCAGTTTATTTTACATCTTTGGATTAATTCAAAGTGAGGATAGAATTGCTGGAATTATTTATGTTCTTTCATAGTGAAATTAGTAGAGCCAGACTTCCTGTGGCTGTGGTGACCTTCCCATCCGTGGAGTCTGTCTGGCCTTCCTCAGTAGTGGCTCTCAGTTTTTCCAGTTCCTGGAGATCAGTAAATTGGAGATTGCCTGCAGAGCCTGAAGGCTCCCTCGGAGTTGCCTCTGTATTGCTGAGTTCAGGCTGTGTAATGGCAGCTTTATTGAGTCAGACCAATATGGGAATGGCTGAGCAGGAGGAATTGGTAATAGTGTAAGAACAGGGAAGGAATATTACAGTACTTCCCTGGTGCACAGTTACTGGAAGGTAAAGTGCAGTTTTCTAGTTTTAGTTTATAATGGATTCTCTTACTACGTGTTCTGAAAATCAATTTTGTAGTGTTTAAAATGCAGTTGACAGGATCATCTGCTCTCACACCATTTTACCCAATAAATGCACATAAAATTAATTATCCTATTAATGTGTTTTTTATCCTCACATATACTCATATTTATCATAGTGTGTCACTGTTAACATCCTGTTTAAGTTTGGTAGTTTAGACTAATGCTGTACTTTTCCATGCTTCTATTTAATAATAAGAATTTCTGTCCTTGTGCATTCCATGGAAAATGTGTGGATTGATATAATAACTTACTATGAAATAACTTTTTTCCTTAATTTATACCAACACTTGAGCATTAGTGTAGTTAAATATAATATTTATGTACTGCTGTTTCAGTATTTACATAATATTTATGTACTGCTGTTTCAGTATTTCCAGAGATTATTTCCAAGCTTGAGATGATTGATAAATAATAGCCTCATGTAAGGCCAGGCATTCCAGATCCATTAGTTTAGGGGTGTTACAGTTCCAGCGCTTGTGTGTGCTCCTGTTCTGGTTGCTGGTTTGTTACTGCAATGCTTAAGCAGGATTTTACTTGCAGAGACTATGAGAGCTCCAAGGCAGTTTTCTTTCTTTGGGAATTTAGTGCTGGTGATATTTAACCTTTGCCCAGAGCTACTGTTATGGGTCTATTGGGACATAACGCATTCAATCTGTCGATAGTTCCTTGAGAGGGAGGATTTGTATGCGATAAGGGACTTCATAAGTCTGCTGTGTGTGCTTACTTCCCATCTCTTCAAAAAGGTATTAAGTTATCATGATTTACTTTTATCATTTTCAGAAAGATAAGCTCATAAGGAAATCTAGATTCTGTTTACATGTATTTGTGTCTTTGGGACCATGAATATAAATTTGGTAAAGACTCCAGTCTGTATGTTCATGGTGTCTCAGGCTTGCTTTTCTCTTCAGCAGGCTCTCCCAATCTGCTTTGATAATAATGAGCAAAAGCAGAACATTTATCAATGAAACAAAACGATTGTTCAGCACCAGGGGTATCCAACGTGACATAAAGTCTTGCTGCTTCTCTTACAGAAATTAATTTCTATTTTGAAAAACTTTAGTCCTGTTGTTCATTTGTTTATTCAAGTCCCCAGTAGAGCATTTTAAATTCTTATTATGCATGGGATGTTTATTCAGAAAACATAAAACTAAAAGTTTGGAAGTCTTTGTATATAACAAGATTGAGTCATAAAGGAGAAAAGTTAGGGGACAGGACTGTACCATATTACCTGTCTGCACAGAGAATGAAGAGCAAATCTGTTTGTTCCTCCAAAGGCTGCCTTTTTTGGCATATAGAATGAATTATGGAGCATTGTAAGCATTTCATTTCCCATTAAATGAAATTGACTGTCTCTTTTCACAGGCACTGTCTGGCTTCAGACAGATCCATGTTATTGACATGGACACTATAGATGTTTCTAATCTTAACCGACAGTTTCTATTTCGGTAAGTGATATTTTCACGATTTAACTTTTTTTTTTTTTTAAATGTACCTAAACAAAAAATGTGAATATGATCATTATTTTAGTTGAACAAGATGTCATTAAAGATCACTGAACTTTCATGTGACAATAGTACTCCTAATGAACTAAATGTTGCATGTGATTCTTTCTTGTTTTGAGACTTGTGGTGTCATAGTTTGAGAGTGAAGAAAGTTAACATACATTGCTTAGCATTCAAATACAGCTAATGGAAAAGGTGACACCTAAGAACAATGCACGCTGATTGAGATATCAATTTTTCTGGTACCCTTTTCTTCAAAGCAAAATGAAAAATTGTTGGCTTTTTTTGGGTGCTGTTAACTGTGGTTACATGGACATATTTAGATAACTCTGGGGCTCTCATATCTCATGCTTTACAGGGATGCGTTAATATTATCTGTATCAATAAATTGTCCTACAGTAACAATTAAGCACTTAATTCAGTATTGCAATTCATAGAGGCTGGAAAGGTTGAATCTACTAAAATAATGCATTTGAAATTGCTTGGCTTTTTTCCCTAGACCGAAGGATGTTGGGCGACCAAAAGCAGAAGTTGCAGCAGAATTCCTGAACAGCCGCATTCCCAGCTGTGCTGTCGTACCGTATCCTTTTATAGAGAAGTAGTAGCCCCAAAGGCTTCAAAAAAACCTAGCAAACTCTGTAGGTGGGAAGACTATCTAAAGTATTTTGCTGCCATCCTCTCTTTTTCATACAATAAAGAACAGATTCATTCAGCTGGTGATTGAGAGTCCTTTCTCAGTGGCATTAGCATACAGGAAATATGCATGGGGAAAGAAGGCTAAGGTTTAAGAAACTATTTTGTATGTTTTCACTGGGTCTTTTTATCCAATGCAATGTTCTAATTTTCACTGAGATATTAGAATTACAAGTCTATTCACCAGAGTGTTTTGAGTATGTACTGGTAGGAAACCTTAGCTTAGAAGAGCAGCACTTACTGATACAGGGCTTGAGAAAGGGTTTTGAGCATCCTTAATGATTTGCTGCTGAGCTTTCTCCTGTGTGTGACTCTTACTTTGTGTCCTTTATGTGTTTTGTCAGGTGCTACAGCTTCAGCTGTGGATATTTTGTGTCTTCCAATCACTTAGTTTTTTCAAAAAAGGTGTCATATAAGATTATAGTAATAAATTAGATAATGTTTTGGCTTTAGGTTAGCAAATAGAAAACAGTAATTTTAACTACTTTATAAATATATTCCTTTACTGGGCTTACATTCAGATATTTTAAAAAGATTCAAGACATGGATGAAAGCTTTTATCGACGTAAGTAGTGTTTGTTTGCCTGCCACACACCCACTGTGCTTTAGGAGAATGTTGCAGTTGTTCCTGATCAGTGCTTTTCCTGGTAGTTAGATTGCTAATTATTCTAGTCCTCTGTAGTGTACTGGAAGTAGAAGTAACAAATAAACAAAACTTAAGTGCATGTGTCCTACAGGTAATTTAGGGGAGATAGTTGAACTACACTCAGTTTCTCTGGGCTGTTATAGACAGAATAGTTAATTTGTCTTAAGAAGTGTGCATTAGTGTAGGCTTTAAATAATGTTCTTTTTTCGCCCTAGAGTTTCACATTATTGTTTGTGGACTGGACTCTATAATTGCAAGAAGATGGATAAATGGAATGCTGGTAAAGCATCTTCAGTCTTTTTAAAGCCTAGTTATTGCTTGAGGATGGATAATTAAAAAGGAACAGATTTGTTTAGAATATGTCATTAAAATGAAATGAGGGCTGTTGAAACTCACAGCTTTCTGTATCTATTTCTGTTTTCTTTTCTTTTTTCTTTTGTGAACAGGATAAAATGCATGCTCTCTTTCCTGCCTTTTTCTTGAGGAGTGTTAGCCAACATTTGTGCAGTGCCCTCCGGGGGTAATTTCAAAGTTAGATTACATTGTTTGTGGCCTTGTGTAGTCAGCTTTTGAAAATCGTAAGAAGGGAAGTTCCACAGTCTCTCTGGATGCTCCCATTGTGAACATTTTTTTTTTTTTTAATTAGCCAAACAGTACTTATCGTGCTGCTACTTGTAAATGTTGTCTTTTGGAGCCCAAATACTACAGAGCAGTAAAAGTCGGTCATTGAATTAGGTAGTTTTATCATTGTCAATTTGTTTATAAAATAATGATATTGAGTATTTACCAGTATTAAAACCCACCAAAACAACAAGAATCAAATCCAAATCTTTCAAACTAACCAACCCTTTGTTCTGGTATGCTGTAAGGAAATAATAGCCCTTATCAGAGGGGTAAGGGGAAGAGGGTGAAGGTGGTATATGAAGTTCTGTGCACTGATAAATAAGTAGTGTTTTATACACTACGTACCCTTAAAATAAACTGTATATTAAGCATTCCATCTTGAGGTGTACCATTAAGAATAAAATTTTTAGGATTTTTTTTTTTCTTCCTGCAACTTGTTTAAAAAAAAACCCAAGAACAAATCAAACAAAAACCAACAACCCGCCCCCTCTCCTTTATTTGTTAGATGTCATTTTTACATTATGAAGATGGTGTACTGGATCCAAGTTCCATCATACCTTTAATAGATGGAGGGACAGAAGGTTTTAAAGGAAATGTTCGTGTGATTATTCCTGGCATGACAGCATGTGTTGAATGCACGCTTGAGCTTTACCCACCGCAGGTAAGTGTAACCAGTGGTATTTCCTTTTTTTTTTGGTATTCCTCTGATTTGCTTGTTTCTTTTCCTAGTACTATACATAATGTGTTACATATTTTCTTCTGGTTTTCTCCCCCTGCCTGTGCCAGGTGAATTTTCCCATGTGTACTATCGCGTCGATGCCCAGACTGCCAGAGCATTGTATTGAGTATGTCAGGATATTGCAGTGGCCAAAGGAGCAACCTTTTGGAGGTAATTAGTATATTGCACTGGTGCTAAACTTGATATTTCTCTGTTTAACTAATTTTAACTAAATATATACAACCACTTTTAAAGAAACAATTCTATCTTTTGACATCATGTGGCTTGTTGTCATATTGAATCTTAAGCCTCCTCCGAGCTGATTTTCTCTTCTCGGACTCGCTCTCCGGTTCCATATTTATTCATGTGTTTCTGTCTAATGCTGCACATTGCATTTCCTGACTCAAAACCTGTCTAATGCTGCACAATATATTTCCTGACTCAAAACCTGTCTAATGCTGCACAATATATTTCCTGACTCAAAACGTAACCCGTAACAGCTCTACAAATCTGTGAAGTTAAGACAGTTTATACATAAAACTTCTTATAACTTAGGATGTTTGTAGAAATTATATTTTTATTATTTAAAGTGTCAAGTTTTAGTAGCTTAATGCGGTATTCGTTTTAACCCAAATTAAAAGAAAGGGATTTTTTTTTTAGACAAAAAGAACACTGTGTTTCTGGAGAACTGTTGTAAGTGTAATTTACCTGTACGTTCTTAACTTTGCTGTAGAGGGTGTTGCATTGGATGGAGATGACCCTGAACATATACAGTGGATTTACCAGAAGTCTTTAGAAAGAGCATCACAATTTAATATTAAAGGTGTTACCTACAGGCTCACCCAAGGTAAGGGTATGGCATTTCATAGAGTTTGTGGCATTTGCAGTTTGGCTAGATTGGCATTCTTTGATTTGTTATGACAAAGCTGGCAGCTCTGCTGAGAAAGAAATAGTTCTTTTTCTTCCTTAATGTCTTAAAACAGAAACAAGCAGCTTGTTTCCTGTGCCAGCACAAATATTTTATGATGAATCAGATGTTTAGGCATTCATGATGAATCAGAGGAACTTATCTGGGACAAAACTGAACATTCTTTTTGTTAACCTGGAGCAGCTCCACAGTTTACATTACACTGAGACCACTTTTGCTGGGTCAAAGAGTAGGAACAAAAGGAGGCGGTTGCCGCTTTAGAAACAGCAACACTTTATGCCAGTTAAGTCTGCTAAAGACTATAGCATCTGTTCTTTACTGCTGCGTGTGCCTGTGCTCACAAGCAAGTGCAGAATGCTGCCACACGTTTAATCAGCATTTGAAAAGCTAACCTAATAGAATAGGAGTGGAGAATCTCATGCAGAATCTTCAGAATTTGTGGTAACTTCTACTTGACTGGTAGGACTGGGAATGTGTTTGAAATGCTGGGCTTGAAATGCTGCACTTGAAACCTCAGTTTGTGCCTTTCAGTCAAAAAAGGGGGAACTGATTCTTTGTGTGTATCTTGCCTCACATTCCACCAAGTGTATTGCTGAAGGTATTTTTCTTTGCAGCAGTTTATACTGGCTTTTCTAGTAGTATTTTTTTAGTACAGATAAATGTGAACTCCAGTTACGAAATATAATAATGTACATACAAATGGCTGCACGGTCTTCAGCATTTGAAGATGGCTTCATTATAAAGTACACAGCAGAAAGAAGGCAAAGATGAAAGTTTTATGCAGGTTTTCTCAGGTATGAAGAGATACAAATCAATAATGAGAAGCCAGAGGAACTTCAGACTTAGGTATTTGCCTTAATGTACAGACTTGTCTGCCTTGGAAGTTCTGGTTTATATCGGTGTTTGTGCTGTGCTGTTTGACTGGATGGGCTCAGGAAGAAGAGTTGGATGAAGATGCCAATGCAGTTTGGCAAGTCTGTTCTTGCAGGAGGGGTACCAAACCTGGTATCTTTCCTTTATACATTTATCCGGTTAAACAGGAATAGAACTGAGTTTTAAATTAATTTTCAGTGCTAAATATAGAATAATTGTTTTTAAAATTTGTTCACTAGTTCTCTTTATGTGATACTTTTTTTTTTTTCTCAACATGCTCGATTCATTCTTAAAGTAAAAAAATGCCGAAGTACTTGAGCAATGTGCTGTTAATGCTTTATTGTTTCAGAAATTCCTGGAAAATTTTAAGTATCTTTGGGTGCACCTTTCTGTAATTAATCCGGCTATAAGTCATCTCTCGGTATAGTTTCTTGGACAAGACAAAGTTGTATGTTTTATTTTTACAGGGGTGGTTAAACGCATTATTCCAGCAGTAGCTTCTACAAACGCAGTAATTGCAGGTAGGCTGAAAGAACTCATTTCACTTATGTTTTATAGACTAATTTAGAGTTTTGTAAGACAAGTTTGGAATAGAGAACTCAGAGAGGATAGTAGTAATTTTTAAATGGGTCTGATTTGTTCTGACAGTCTCGTTTCTGTTTTCCATAGAGGAACTGCATGTGACTGTATACATTTTAAGCTCACGTATGATGGTGGGAGTGAGCAAAAGCATTTTAGACTGGGAAGAAAAGTAATTGGAAAACACAGCATATAAGCTTAACGTAGTCTCTGATTAGTGGCAAATCTATGGTGTTAATGAATACAGCTACCAGCTGCCTTCAGATGTTTATTTTTCTCTTTACAAATTGTTATACTTGATTTGTTTTTTGGTCACTTCTTTGGAACAACTCTCTGCACTAATGTCTGCTTGTTCTGAGACAGATCTAGAAACTGAAGAAATTGTTCTTTTTTTTTTTTCCTCATTCCAGCTGTTTGCGCCACTGAAGTTTTTAAAATAGCCACAAGGTAATTCATTTCTTATTAATAACATACATGATTTCCAACATAATGACATATATTGACACTAACGTATTTGTCATTATAGTGCATACATTCCTCTTAACAACTACTTGGTATTTAACGATGTGGATGGATTATACACATACACATTTGAAGCTGAAAGAAAGGTTAGTGCCATTAAAAGCTTGCAGGTCTGTCCCCTTGATTTTTATTGAACTTACACAGTTTGTGTGTATTTCTGAAACCCTGCATTGAATCTCTTGGCCCCCAGCACTGAATAATAATATTTCTGAAGTTTTAAAATCAGAAACTACAATGTTTCTGCTGTGCTACCTGTAGAGGAAAATAGCACTTGATTTTTTTGGAAAGTGAATCCCGAAGATTTCCCCTCTAATACAGGAAATGCGGTTTACACAATAAAATACACAATCTTAAGAAGACTCATAAGCAAATCTTCTCAAAAAGAGATTATGACAACATTTGCTTGAAAGTTTGTAGTATTAAATTTTATGTCAGGTGAAATTTGTAGTTCATAAATACCTAGCTGCTGGTGGGAGCCAGTCAAACAGCGACAGACTTCACGAGGAATTGGGTTTTGTCATTAGTATTTGCAACAGTATTAATATTTCTAGAGCTAAAACTTTTTTGAAAAAAACAAACACAGAAGTAATTTTGAGACTTTATTAGCAGCCTTTTAAAAACTTATTTAATATAACATGCATTCTTGCACTACTTTGTTGTAGGAGAACTGTCCAGCCTGCAGCCAACTTCCCCAAAACATAGAGATTTCCCCATCAGCTAAATTACAGGAGATCTTGGATTACCTGACAAATAATGCTTCATTGTAAGTGTGCAACTATTCTGACTTGTTTAATATTTCTTGATAATTTAGTATTTCAAAAAGGCAATTTATAAATGCATTTTTACCTGATTGTCTGTTTTTTTTTTTTTTAAATGTTTTATATATAGGCAAATGAAATCTCCTGCAATCACAGCAACTATGTATGGGGGAAATAAAACACTTTATTTACAGGTAATCTCAACATATGTAATTGTCTTAAACAATTTATTTAAGTTTACTTCCCTGAATTTGAAAGGAAATATTTTGAATTTTTTTTCTTTTCCTATTTTTTTTGTTTTGCAGACAGTAGCTTCAATTGAAGAACGAACAAGGCCAAATCTTTCCAAGACACTAAAAGGTATCATGCAGTTGTCATGGCCAGATTGTCAAGATGCTCCTCTGAACAGTCAGTCAGTTTGATCCCTCAGTGTGGCACATCTGGCTTTATTCTGAACTCTGTGGCAGAATGTGCTTGATTATCCTTTTGCAATACACCTTTTGCAGGTTACTCAAGGTTGAGCTTTGAATTGCTTATATAAGGTGTGGGCAGATGCAGAGGAAAACACTGCAACAAAGCAAGCTGATAACCGATGTAAATTAAACATACTTCAGTAGTGGCTTATATATTTCTTGAGAAAGTCTGTTTCCTGGTTGAATTAGATGAGTATTTGTTTAGCTAGTGAGCTGTTTGTAGCTTTATTTCATCCAGTGTGTGGGAGCAGCATGCATATTTGTTTTTTAATGGAAAAAATACAAACCACATGGATTTGCTGTACTTAAACTGTTCTTTCTGTTTCAGAACTGGGGCTTGTGGACGGCCAGGAACTTGCAGTTGCTGATGTTACTACACCGCAGACTATGTTGTTCAAGCTTCACTTTACTACTTAATTTATTAATGAGAAAACTGCATATACAGCAAGAGAAATCTGTACCACCTTGTGAAACAAACGTACTCTGCAGGTGTTAAAGAAACCTGAAACATTCACGTTAGCACTAGCATTGTTGGAGGATAAGTAATACAAATGAATCACCATATTTCAGAATTGTACGTAGAAGCCAATATTTGGTGGATTATATTTGTATAAATGCTTATTCATGTACAGAACTCTGATGTATAGGAATACACTTTTTTTCCCAGTTTTTGTTGTCAAAATGTTAATGCTAATATACTTTCAGACACATGGAAATTTTAAGGTGGCCAAAAGTCTTGTTTTTAACACACGTGCGCACAGGTATACGTGAAGAGAAGACCCTTGAAAAGGAACCGCAGCAATCTGGCTTTACATCGTAGCACTCCTGCATGCTGGCTGAGTCTCCTTGAAACCAAAAGAGGGCAGTAGATTAAAATGAGCATTTTCCTCTTATTTGGTATTGATTTGATCAATTTTATGAAAGTACAAGTGAACAGGAGAGGACAAGGTGATGAGATGCAGGTGACACAGACGTGTCCACCCACAGCCCCCAGGCAGCCACGGTTGATGGGATTCAGGGTCGTGTTCGAGTCTCATTGGTGCTGTTAAGGTATTTATTAATAAAAATATCATAAAGACACCCTAGTTTGTGGCTTATCAGTGGATATTCAGGAGCGTTTATAACCTCGATTAAAAAAAGCTAGAGCATCGTTTGGTGCTTCAGTCAGAGACCTTCCTGTGAGTGGTGCAGGTACCTCAGCGTGGATTCCCTCAGGTATTGGTGCATGAACCGTGTTTTAACTTTCCATCTTCCAGCCTTGCACTTAATGGAGGTGGAGGAACTTCCAATTTTTAACCAGATAATATTTAGCACCTTTGGAAGTGTTGAGAGGCCCCACGTAGTCTGTGGGACTTTGAGCAGCGAGATGAAGCATTGGGGTTTAGGATAGCATGTACCATTTAATTATTTGCTTTAAGAAGCGGGAATTAAAGTCTTTTTAAGCGTTTAATCCGTTGTCACAACTGCTGGGGCCCAGCCGGAGCCGCCCCTCCCCGCCATGACGTGGCGGCGGCGGGCCGGCCCCTCCGCCATGACGGGGCTGGCTCAGCCCCTCGTGACGCGGCGGGGGGCGGCGGGCCGGCCCCTCCGCCATGACGGGGCTGGCTCAGCCCCTCGTGACGTGTCGGGGGGGGGGAGGGGGGGACGGCGCGCGGCTGCGCCTGAGGTGTCTTGCGACGTGGAGCCCCGCGCCGCGCGTGCGCGGGACCGCCCCTCCCCGCCGCGCGAGCCCAGCCTCAGGCCGCGGCCGCCGCCGCCAGCCCCCGGGCTCTGAGGGCGGGTGGTGTCCCGTCCCCCCCCCTCCCGCCTCTCCGCTTCTGGGCCGGGGAGCGGGGTCTGCGCCGAGGATGAGCTGGTTCAACGCCTCGCAGCTCTCCAGCTTCGCCAAGCAGGCGCTGTCGCAGGCCCAAAAGTCCATCGACCGGGTGCTGGACATCCAGGCCGAGGAGAGCCCGTGGCCCGACGCCGTTATACCCGACTACGGCGACGGTAAGAGCGGGCGGGCGACCCAGGCCGTGCCCCTCAGCCCCCTGTGTGGGGTGGGCTGGGACACCTCCCCTCACGGCCTGCTGTCCCGGGCGGTGCCTTCCCCTCACCCGCCTCCTCTGCCCCCCTCCCCTGTCTCCCCCTCAGCCCGGGCCGGAGGGTGTGCTTTTGGGGGTTTAACCGGCCTCTCCTGTCCAAAGCCCGTTCTGCAGCGCCCGTGGTGCTTCTCCATCCCCCCTTACAGGTGAGGGAGGCACAACGGTGACAATAAACCTGAGGAAACCTCAGCAGCTCAAGCAATTCCTGGTTGTTGTCACCGGTGTTGTGCTTTGGGCAGCTGTACACTTCGTATTTCTCAAGGCATTGTTTTTTTTTTTTTCTTTACTAAGGCAGCAATAGGTGATAAAAACCTTTCTATTAATAAAAAGGGGGAAATTATGTTCTTCCTGAGGCATGCATGGATGTGCTTTTTTGTGACAGGAAGAGCAGAATACAAACTGAAAGTCTGGTCTGCATAAACCAAGCGAAGTTTCCACTTTTGTGGCATTAAGTTCATAATCCTGCAACATCTGTTGGAAGGAATGTGTTGGTGGAAAAATTGTCACGGCTTGGTTATGAGGAAGTGTGTCCTTGGTACGTGTGCTAATGCAGAACCTGAAAGAATGATCGGTCCTAAATTGCTGTTTGGAAATGAACGAGCAAAAAGGAGCTCTCTCATTAGAAACTTTTTTTTCCCCATAAACAATACCTTAAGTATAAGAATGAATGAAGAAAAGGAAAGGAAGCTAAGTCATCTAGAATCAGTGTCCTTATTGCAACTATATTTAGAAGAAAGGTATGTCTCTGCAGGATGGGGTTATTTCCAGGCATACTCACAGCAGAGTTAGATTTCTGAAAACTGAAAACCGAAACAGTTGAAAGTGTTCTCTAGGTTGGCTGCTCGTGCGGTCAGTTTGGCACATCTTTGTCCCTTTGTGGGAGCAAGGTCACTTGTGTAGCCCAGTGTTGTCTTAAATTACAGGAATTGTTTATAGAAGACTGAATTGTCCTTAAAACTTTAGCCTCGTCCAAGCATTTTTTTTTTTAAATTTAACTTATATCTGATGAATTACAGAGCTACTATAAATACTAAGGAAAGCAGCAAAGATCAGCCTGCATCTGCTTTTCAGGGAAGACATGTTTGTTTATAAAAGAGGTAAAACTATTTTCTGAACGTTACAGTTCCCTCATAGGGCTTTTTCTGAAGCTTTTGAATCATGGAGAAGGCAGTAATAAATGAAATGTTTGTAGTTTTTTGGTAATGAGATCAGTAATTATCTGAATGTGAGATCGTGAAGCCAATAGCTATCAACAGTTTCTGAAAGTGGTAGTCTGCTTTAAATACTATAACTCAGCCTTTTTTTAATAGATGCTACTGTATAAAGTGGGTTTGTTTTTAAGAAGCCTGAAATAGTTACGTTATCCAGATTATGTTTGTAGGTAAAGTCAAATTGTATATTATTTTTTGACTTATTGTTCTTACTTGGGATGCTACTGAAATTTGGTGCTGAAATGCTTATTATCCTTGCTGTTGACAAGTCCTGGAAAACCTGCAAGAAATACAATAATAAAACCTGTTGCCGTTGTTTTAGGGCAGCTTCAGAACTAAGCAGTGTTGTGGTTTGACACCAGCCGGTGACTGAACACCATGCAGCCACTCACTCACTCCACTCTGCCTGTGGGATGAGGAGGAGAATCGGGGGAGTAGTTAAAATACTTGGGTTGAGACAAAGACAGTTTAATAGGACTGCAAAGGAAGTGGAAATAATAATTATAAAGGAATATACAGCATGAGTGATGCCCTGTGTGGTTGCTCACTGCCTGCTGACCAATGCCCAGCCCCAGGCAGTGATCCTGGATCCCTCTCCTCAGCCAGTCCCCATTCATGTGCTGAGCATGATGTCTCTGGTTCGGAATAGTCCTTTGGCCAGCTCGTCCTGTCTATGCTCCCTCTCAGCTTCAGTGGGAAGCTGAAAAAGTCCTTGGACTGCTCAGCAACAACTAAAAATATCATTGTGTTATCAACATTCTTCTCATCCTAAATCCAAAATATAGCACTGTACCAGCTGCTAGTAAGAGAATTAACTCTCTGCTAGCCAAAACCAGGACAATATTTCCCCATGGGAGAAGAATAAAACTGTCATCTTAGCTGGGCTGCTGACAATGTGTATTGTCAGCTTCTTGCTGTTGCTTGGTGTGTGAGGGGACAAATACGGAGCCAGTCACAAACTGACAGATAACTTTTAAGACCTAGTAATTGTTTCCTCCTTTTGTAATCTGTATAATTCTGTAATTTTAAACTGTAGTTTTTCAGATTGTTTTGCCTTGCCTTCTCTCACTGTAGGAAGCAGGAGCCCACATTCTCTTTTGCTTGTTCCCTTGGCAAAGGAAATGCTTGCTTTTTCTGCCCGAATAGGCTTCAGGCTTGTTCTTAGAGCTTTCAGAATGCTGTGTGGGCTTGTTTCCTCTTCCCAGACACTTCTCTCCATCTTCTTTCTGAAATTCTCACTCTTGGATTTACTGGTGCATTTCTATATGGTTTCTTTCTGCCGTTGCTTAAGTTACTGTTTAACAGGAAGAGAGTAAGTTGGCTACATTCAGGTACTCCAGCTTTCTAGAGATGTCAGTGTCCACTTTCAGTCTTAAAATTACTTCCTGTCTCCCTTAAGCTTCTTTTGCTTTGTCTAAAAATCAGTTCCAGGCTTTGTAAGGAAGTGGTAATGAAAATGGTGCTGTTTGTTATCACCTATAATATTTACTTTATGATATTGAAAACATTTTTTTTCTGAATTGTTGCATCTAAAAAGACAGATACTGAAAAATAATACATTTTAAGTGTTCTTGCCCTATTTCTTTTTTTATTGTTTTAGGAACAAATTCTCTCATAAGTGGAGGATGGGATACATCTTCCTGGGGCTTAAGTTCGAATACAGAACCACAGAATCAGCCAGTATCACCAACAGCGATCACTAAGCCAGTGAGGAGGACGGTAGTAGATGAATCTGAAAACTTCTTCAGTGCCTTTCTCTCCCCAACAGATGTTCAGAGTATACAGAAAAATCCAGTTGTGTCCAAACCTCCAGCCAAATCACAGCGACCCAAAGAGGAGGTGAAAAGCACTTTAAAGGAGTCTCAGCACCCCAGTCAGGTGGAAGTACCAGTGACAACAGAGGCAGAAGTGAAGGATTCCTCTGTAGCTGGCCTAGTGGACTTGAAAAACCTTGATATTCCCAAGGAGAAATTAGAAGAGAATTCTGTGCTTAAATCTAACGCCAAGCATGAAGAAAGCACAAATGAAGTTGCTGACAAAAAGGTGTCTGCTCTGAATCTGGAAGTACCTGAAGATGCTCTTAATGAAAAGTCCAGAGCGGGAGGGGATGGAACGGGAGGTGCACGGGACAGCACTTCGCAGCCTCTCAATGCGGGTACAAAAGAGGTGGGTTTGGAAACTAAGGAGCGAAAGACTGAGGACAGGCAAAGCAATACACCCTCACCTCCAGTTAGCACTTTCTCCTCGGGGACATCCACGACTAGTGATATTGAAGTTCTGGACCATGAAAGTGTAATAAGTGAGAGCTCAGTAAGTTCAAGACAAGAAGCTGCGGATTCAAAATCCAGTCTCCATCTAATGCAAACATCATTTCAGCTTTTATCTACGTCTGCCTGTGCAGATTATAATCGTTTAGATGACTTTCAAAAAATGACCGAGAGCTGCTGTTCCTCTGATGCCTTTGAAAGAATTGATTCATTTAGTGTACAGTCTTTAGATAGTAGAAGTGTAAGCGAAATAAATTCAGATGATGAGTTGTCAGGCAGGGCTTCTGCTTCAGCATCTGTCGCTGTCAGTCCTTCTGTGCCAAAGACAGAAATGGTTGATGCCCTGAAAAATAAATCCGAAAACTTGAATGACGCTCCTGTTTTACATGCTGAGGAAGCTGAGATGGAAGAGAGTGGGAGAAGTGCAACCCCTGTTAATTCTGAGCAGCCAGATGTTTTGGTTGCTACGGTGCAAACTGTGGAGGAACAGATTGTGGAAGAGGAGCCTGAACCGCAGCAGGATGCGGCTGAAAAATTGTTAGAAGAGGACACTGAAAAGCAAGAGTTAAAAAAGGTAACTGTAAAACATGTTTTGCCAACACACCCTTTTTTTTTTTTTTCCCAAACAAATGAAACTCCTATTATCTCCTTATGTAGATATTAACTTCACCTTATTTGAGTGAATTAATTGATGCTGAACTACTTTACCTTGTAGAAGACAATCCTTGATACTCTGCAGTAGAATAATACTGGTGAAATTTCTGGTCAAACAGTTTCAGGTTGTACCTAATCCACCTAGTTACTGTGAATTGGGAGCAGTGCTAACAAACAGGAAGCCTTGATAGGTCAAATATGTTATATTCATTCTTTGGTGTAATTTTTTTTTCTGTGAAAGGTGAAGGAGATTCCTTAAGTATTTTGATAGGAATCATGAAACTACAAGACTTTAGTATTTCAGCAATAATCAAGATAATATTCTGCAAGCATTTTTTTCCAGACTTAGAAACCCTCAAAACTTGATTGCATTCCAGGAGCATTATGCATGTTCTTTGAGGATAGCAGTAGTCGGTGTAAATAAGTGCTTTTTACTAGATAAATTAATGGGGGGTTTTAAGCAGAAATAATCCTTACTTTTAAAGAGAAGGTACATTAGGCTTTTTAATGAAGAAGATAAGCATAGTTATGGATAGTGAATAGGTTAAAATAAATTTGTATGGCTAGTTTAGATGGGTGGGATGACTTAGAAATACTGCAAAGTAGCATACTGAAGTGCATGGAAGGCTCAACTGGAGCTTTGAAGCCGTGTGCTTTGTGCAGTTCTGCTAATGTCTTGTGTGCACTATCTTTTTTCCATTTCCTTTGTTGCCTTCCTGTCTGTCTATCCTTGTTTTTAATTTCTGAGCTCATTTGGCATGTGTTTTGCTCTGTTTCTTTGCATTTTGCTTTGCTTGTAATTTATGTGCCATAAATGGGCCCTGCCCGTGGCCTTGCCCTGTAGGCATGTTTGCAATACTGCTGCTGTTTCTAGTAAAAATAAAGGGAAAAGCAGTTGCTTATGGGAGTTCATAAAATACCAATGTAATCTGGGTTTAAGGAAAGCATTTTTTGATGTAAATCATACAAAATGTCAGTGTAAATTCCTTAGGGAACTCCACAGCCATGAACTGATCTATATACATTTTCCTAACTTAAATGGTTATACATTGTGGGAAATAGTGACAATGGACCACATCAAATTCTGTCTTTCATTGGCCTTAATTGAGGTACACGTATAGAATCTGTTTCATTTGTTTATATTTGTATATTTGCATGTATGTTTGTGTTATTTCTCTATATTTAGCTTTCCAAAATCTGCTATTAAGAATTATTTTGATGATGTGAGCTAAGAGCTCTTGACCCTGCCTGAAAGTTTTCTTCTCTCATCTGATGCTGTTTTGCTGCTTTGTGCTAGCAGCTCACAGAAGAGAATTTACATTTCCAAAGCAAATTATTCTGTGATTCTGTAAAGGGTGGTATAAGGAGCACTGGGTGTCTTAATGGTTAATGTTAGCTATAGTTTTATAGGCTATCAGCTCTCTTTTAAAATTTCATTTATAATTAAATATAACTGTTGATGGATATTGTTGAGGAACTTAGGTCAGCCACCTGTGCTTATTTAGTAGGATTTGTACACCTGTAGAAAACAGGTGTCTTGTGTTTAGATATTGCTTAGCTCTAAATTAATGTGGCAGAAACATGGTAATCTTCACTGACTTTTATCTAAAATTCCTAAAAACATTGATAAGTTCAGCTTTAAATAGTGTTGGGAGGGAATGGTGGGGGGAAAGGGGAAGCCTGCCCCTCTTGTGTTTTAATTGTCCCATTCATCTGATCTTTATCTGTAAAAACATTGTCCAGATGATTGATTCATTAACTGAGAAACTGGAGAAGAGGGAAATACAGTTATTAAGTACTAGTAAAGAAAAGGCGCGCCTGGAAGAAGCTTATGATAACCTAAAAGAGTAAGTATGAAAATATACATAGTAGTGGGTAGAACTGTAATTTTACTGTAATAGAATCAGTAGACAATATCATAAAACAAGTAGCTTTGTAACTAGAACAAAGGTTGCAAGGAATGAGCAGTGTTTGGGAAAGGTGGAAATAATGATTGCATGTACTGTGTATTTTTTTAAAGACACATTACTTCTTGGGGCCAAAGTCTCTTTTGGGAAGAGGCTGGTGAAAGCTTTATGTAAGTAAGTAAGCAGTAGGAATAACAGACAGATAGACTTGGTTATTGTAAAGATCTTTGTTATAAGACTGGATTCAGCTGTTAAGGAAGACTGACTTTTTTGATACAGATGGATGAACTTGATTTACTAAGTAATTTGCCAACTAAAACGTAGGCAGTGAAACTGCGGTAGAAGGGCTGGTTGTAGGGAAAAACCTGAATTCATTATTTAATTCAGTTAAAATTAAAAGGAAAAAAAATGAAAAGTTGGATTTACCAGTTTACTGATCAAATATCAAGTTTAAAAATGTACTGATAGTATTCGAAGCTTACTATATAATGACTAAATTGATCCTAACTTGCTATATAATGACTTAATTGATTTTAATACATTTAATCATTTGCCCTGTATATGATACAGACTATGGTTAATCAGAAGGAACATGATTAAGGGGCAAAACATTTAAGGGAAATCAAACATTTCATTCTTTTCATGGGTAAATTACTGAATTAATAAAGATCTTTGATCAGTACTTCTAATATGGATGTGGTTTTTTGACTCTGCTTAATGTGTGTAAAATAAAAAAAAAAAACCCAAACCACATTTTAAAAGCATGTAAGACAACCTATAGCAAACTGCTTGGAATGTGCCATAACCATGTGACTGTTCTGAAATGTAGTGAAATGTTTAGAATGAAAGAAGAGAGCAGTAGCCTTTCATCTCTGAAAGAGGAGTTTGCTCAGCGAATTGCGGATGCTGAGAAGAAGCTCCAGCTTGCCTGCAAGGAAAGAGATGCAGCTAAAAAGGTAATTTGGCTTTTTAGTGACATGAATGTTTAAAATTCTAGAACAAAATTATATTTCTTGAGGTAGATTCATAAAAATTAAGCTAGGGAAAAGCAGGAGACTAACAGGTGCTATTAGTAACTGGCATAAGTCAATTGTAGCCTCCCAGGCTGCTCGTTGTTTCCTGGTGTTGACACATGTATTCTCACAGCCATGTTGTCAACCAAGTTAGGGAACTCATTTAAGTTAAAGTTAGCCTGGTTTCGAAGAAAAAAGGTTTAACATCTGCTTTCGTTTCCCTTGTACCTGATTTGCATCAGACTGAGGGAGAAGAATGGTGTGGGGAGGTGGCAAAGAATGGGAATGGCTTTCTGGTTTTGAGGAAAAAAGGTTTAACATCTGCTTTCATTTCCCTTGTACCTCTGTATGCATTTGCATCAGTCTGAGGGAGAAGAATGGCGTGGGGAGGTGGCAAAGAATGGGAATGGCTTCTTTAGAGGATTCAGTGGTCGGCAAATTAGGGACTGGGGACAGATTGGTTTGGAATGAGCAAAGAAGTCTGCAGCAACAAAGTTTATGGAGTTTAAATATTCCTGAACTGGTGTCACAGCATTACATTTCTCTAGCTTATTGCTAGTCTCCTAAAAGTAAACTCAATTCTGTAACTGGAAAAAAAATAAATTTAACAATTGTTTTATCACTGTACATGTCACTGTGTTGGCATGGTAGTAAGTTGGAATAGAAAAATTCTCTGATACCTGTGTGCGAATATAACAGTCTGATTTTACTATATTGCAAAAGTTTAAGGTATAGAAAGTGAAACGGAAGAAGGAGTTGGAACAAGTTGTACAGAAAATTTATGAAGTCTCAGCCCTTGGAGGTTTTTAAAACTTGATGGAATAAGTCTCTGAGCAATCGGATTTGATCAGATAATCTCCAGAGTTCCCTTCCAACCTAAATCGCTTTTGGAGAAAAGCCTTTTGAGAGGAAGTGGAGAAGAAAAAATAGATGAGTGTAACTTAGTATGTATTTATGCATAAATATATTTTAATAAGTGTTCTTAAGTATTTTATCCTATTATTTAGGAAGTAAAGACTGTTAAAGAAGAACTGGCTACTAGACTTAATAGTAACGAAACTGCCGAATTACTGAAAGAGAAAGAAGAGCAAATCAAAGGATTAATGGAGGAAGGTGAGAACTGAAAAAAAAAATTAATAGTAAAAATTTATAGAATAATTTGAAATGTACTGCCTTGACATATGAGCCTTCTTTATGTGAGGGGAAAAAAAAAACACATTATTTGAAGCATGTTAGATGTTTCTGAACATCTAAACCATGTAGGTAGCAGCAAAGAGCAACAGGAGGGATCAGTCAACTAGAGATGGCTGGAGGGCTACTTTCTGCAGTGCATGTTAAAGGTGCTGTGAGGTAAAACCAGCGTGCAGTACAACACTCCCTTTCAGCAGAAATCTAACTAGGGTGTTGTTCAAGGCATTTCTGCAGTGTCTCTCTTGCTACTTTTTAATTTTGAAAGGAAAACATAGTTACTAAGTGAACAGGTCACTTTGATTTTGTGGTTTTTTTTCCTGATATGATGAGCACATTTTCTTTACTTTCAATGCCTTTCACTTCCTATCCTATGTCACTATTGCTTAGTATGGCAAGGTCATCTCAGGATAAGGTAGATTTAAAACGTAAGAACTTGCATGAAAAAAATATAAAATTAAGTATTTTGACTTCTATTTAATTATTATTTTCATGGGACTGAAGAGCAGGTGTGAATAGAGACAGTTCACAGAGTAACAGCAATATGCACTAGCTTTATGTTAATTTTCTTCACAGGAGAAAAGCTTTCAAAACAGCAGCTGCACAATTCCAACATTATTAAGAAATTAAGAGCCAAGGAGAAAGAGAGAGAGAATACTAACACAAAACAGAACAAAAAGATTAAGGAATTGGAAGAGGAGTTGCAGCACTTAAAACAGGTGAGATATAAAAAGTCTTTTGTTTTGGTTTGGTTTTTTTTTAATAAAAATAAATATTAGCCACAGAGTAGCCTTTTGGTGAGGCTCTTGTTTAACAAATCTTTTTTCTTTTCTGAGAGCCTTCTCTATCCCATATTATTGGAAGGCAGAGATGTGATTCTGGGTGCATTCTCAGGGCAGTTTACAACTGCGGTCAGGTATCTCTCCAGCTGCTTGTTTGCACTGGCACTGCTGTAGGTTATCGGGTGGGCTGGCCAAATTCACTTCACTGAATTTCAGATGGAAAACCTGTACCAGCAGAATTTGGGCAGGGTTTTTTGTTTAGTAAGTGATTGAATCAAAATCTTGGAGGCAGCAGAGCCAGCATGAGGAAGTGTGTGAAACTGGTGAAGAGTCCCCTCCTCTGGGGGAGATGAGGGAGCAAAACCTTTCTCTTTTGGTGAAGTGTTAGATCAGTTTAGTCATTTTGTGTAAATTCATCCTGAATTGGTTGCCACACTTGACATTGTCCTCAGACGGTGTCATCTACCCCCTGTACTGGGATTAGTCTCATGCTTTTTGTTTGCACTCTAACAGGTGCTTGATGGTAAGGAAGACCTTGAGAAGCAGCATCGAGACAGCATTAAACAACTGAACAGTGTTGTGGAGCGACAAGAAAAGGATCTGGCCAAACTTCAGGCAGAAGTGGAAGACCTTGAAGAGCGGAACAGAAGTGTCCAGGCAGCACTGGACAGCGCATACAAGTAAGCAGATATTTGTGTGCTTGTCTTCAGCCCTACATTCAGCTTCTGTGGCTATTTCTTGTGCAGTGCTTGTGAAACGTTAATATATAAGAAAGTTATTCGCAGTCACTATTGCCATTGTATAAACTCTAAATGCATAGCACTTGTTTTTTTTCTCCCCAGGGAACTTGCAGATCTTCATAAAGCAAATGCTACAAAGGACAGTGAGGCACAAGAAGCAGCCCTAAGTCGGGAAATGAAGGCAAAAGAGGAGCTTGGGTTAGCTCTGGAGAAGGCTCAGGATGAGGCCCGGCAGCAACAAGAAGCTTTGGCAATTCAGGTGGGTCTTAAATGGAATGAATAAAATTTCGTTTCATTGAACAAATGACTTGACTTGGATGATGTGTTCAACCGACATAATGAACAAGATGCAGGATAAGGTGGAACTCATTTTTGTGTACTTACCACATAACTAATGGATTTCTTTCCTGTGAACTTGTTCAGTCTTTAGTGGTAGTTGTGCTAAGCTTTAAAATACTAATTTTATTTAAAAACACTTCTAGTTTTACTTGTCTAAATGAAGTGACTTTGTCAGACTCTATGTTAAGTTTGTAGTGCTTTTACCATGATGCAAAGTTCAAGAAATGCAGTTGGACAAAATTTTTAGTGATAGATAAATGAGTGTAATGATTTGTGTGTGTGCAAAACTGAAGCCTTTAACTTGTAAACAGACTTACCCTGTCTAACATTTAAAAATGGTGTAGGACTGTAGCAGTGAATAGGTGGTAGTGTACCTTTTCACAAGAGATAAGTGACAGTGTCTCGTTTGTTTAGGTGGCAGACCTGAGGCTGGCACTGCAACGGGCAGAACAGCAGGCAGCAAGAAAAGAAGACTATTTACGCCAGGAAATCAGTGAACTCCAACAGGTGCGACAGCAAATAGATGACATCAACTTGTATCTGCAAGGATGACTTCTAAAATGAGAAATGAAACACTAGCATGACATTAATAGACTGAAAAAAGAGGCTTTTAGTTGCCTACAGTATTTGTCCAGTGTAGAACAACAATAAAAATACTAAAGGAAACAGTTTTTTTTAATCACATATTGAAAACAAAATACGCTAGCATGACATTAATAGACTGAAAAAGAGGCTTTTAGTTGCCTACAGTTTTTGTCCAGTGTAGAACAACAGTAAAAATACTAAAGGAAACAGGTTTTTTTAATCACATATTGAAAACAAAATAGTAACTTTTGTGGTGCCTTTGAAATGTAATGCTCTTCTGGTATAAGACAAAGTACAGCTATTAAGTTTGTAATAGTCCTCTGAAACTGCTACCAAATATTTTTCAAATTACTCTTTAGGTGCTTCTTAAAAATAATTTTCTTGTTCTTAAGGTCTAAAAAATAGATAGATTGTTGCCAAAATGTTTCAGGTGTTGCTCAGAGGGCTCTTGAAATGTAAATTTCAGGACTGTTGTTCTGTCATGTATCTAAAAATTTTAGGCTTCTATCTTGAAATTTCACACTTCGTTGTGAGTTTTAGCATGTAAAGCAATTGCTATGTGTTTAGCTGAATTCTATATTAATCTTTTAATCCACCATATGATTTTAAAGCTTAATTGTATTTCATTTGTGATTTCAGAGGCTCCAAGAAGCAGAGAGCAGGAACCAAGAACTAAGTCAAAGTGTTACATCTGCTACACGGCCCCTTCTCCGGCAGATAGAAAATCTGCAAGCCACACTGGGAGCACAGACCTCTGCCTGGGAAAAATTGGAAAAGAACCTTTCTGACAGACTTGGTAAGATGTTTTTTACTTTTACTGAACAGTGAGGCTCTTGATGAAGATGTGAGATGGCTGAAGGTAAATGAGAAGGGCTTCACACTTGCCCAAAGTGTAGGTGGTAGATCAGGAGAGATGAGCACAAAATGCTTTTATTTAAGGAAATGGTATGTGGGGTATTCTGACAAGGTTCTTGGAGAGGTAATTTCATGATTCTCTTTAAAATACATTGTATCATAAGACTGTAAGACAGAGGTGTTAAGAGGTGTGTGTCATTAGAGCATCTAAAGGAAGGATGGACATTGAGACACTCGAAGACCACCAGCATTTTCAGCTTGGTGCTTAGGTTTTGTGTTGTGAAGGTTTGAATCATTTACTTACCTAACTGCATAGGTAATGAGACATATATTTGTTGATACAGCAATTATCTATTATTTTAAATGAAAAACACATAAAGTGGCCAAAGATGGACCCAGAGAAATTGCTTCTTTTCTGGAAGCAATCTGCTGTTGTATATTGCATTCTGAAAGAGTATCAGGTCTCCTGGTTCTGCGTTGCTTTGTTCGTCTAACTGCATGGTGAAAAATACATAATTTCCTTCAAAACAGAAAGCAGTTCTGCTTTTTTTTTTTGTTTGGTGGGTTTTTCTGTTAAAACACTAGTTTAATCTAAAAAATCTCAAATTCCATGTTGATGCTTAAATAATTGGCCCACGTTGTAGATGTTTGATCAAAAAAATTAAACTTGATGTTTTTCTTAATATTAGGTGAGTCTCAAACTCTTCTAGCAGCAGCTGCTGAAAGAGAACGGGCTGCTACAGAAGAACTTCTTTCTAATAAAATTCAGATGTCTTCTGCTGAATCTCAGAATAGTCTTTTAAGGCAAGAAAATACACGCCTTCAGGCTCAGCTAGAAGTGGAGAGAAACAAATTGAAGAAAATAGAAGATGAAAACAGTAGGTGAGTTGTGGTTTTGGTTTAAAGTTGTAGTGACCTGGAGTAAGCTGTCTGACATAACCATCTGCAGCAGATCTCTTTGCAAGTCACAAGACTTGATTCTTTGGAGTGTCAATAGGATTATGCAAAAGGTTGACAGCTATTGATAAAGTTGCCCAACTTGTTAACGATCTCTTGTTTCATGCTGAAGATAGAACTGTATTACTTTCCTTATGTTCTAAAAGTGTATGAATCTAAAGTAAATGCAGAGTACTTATTTAATGACTCTCTCTACCTCTTTCTTTCCTCTGTGTAGGTATGAGGTTGAACTAGAGGGGCTCAAAGATGAGTATGCAAAAACCTTGGAAGATGCAAAGAAAGAAAAGGTATTGCCTACTTCAGCTTCAATCTATGGTGTTGCTGAAGTCTGAGCTAACAGGAGGTTAACAGCCTGTGTTTGTCTTTGTAGGCACTGCTAGCTACTCAGTTAGAAATGGAGAAGATGAAAGTTGAACAGGAAAGAAAGAAAGCAGTTTTTGTGCAAGAAGCAGCAAAGGAGAAGGTACTAAAAGCTGATGTTGAGTCTTATTGATACTGCCATTATTTGAGTAGGTGTCTAAAACCTGACACAGTCGCAAGCAGCAAAGTGGATGTAGAGCAGTACAGCACGTACTGGTTTTCTTTGCTTAGGCTACAGCATTGCCTCCACTGAATTCCTGTTCTATGTTTCATGATTGTGTAATGTACCACATGCTTTCCAGCTTAAGTCACTGAACAGTCCTCAATAGTCAATAACTTTGTTACTGCTAATTAGCAGTTGATACTCAAGTAAAATTGTTTCTATTACTGATTTCTTACCATCTTCAGTTCTAAAATCTAAGTGCTTTATCCTTCAGAGGCTAGCGTGCTTTTGGATGCTGCTTGTAAAAAGATGTCAGTCTGTTTGGAAGATTAATCAGTAAGGTATTAGCACGTGAGAAATACACTTTATTTAAAAAAAAAAAAAAGTATTAATATGCATTCCAAAAAAGAGACGTACTTCTGGGTTTAGGGTATTCTTTGGGCACAGAAAACAGCCTCTGTATTTCACTTAGCTACTTGAAAAAGAAATTATTTTGGTGTAATGCACAGCTTCTGTCTTCATTTCCTGAAAGGTCTGAGAGCTTGAACATAGGCTGTGAGTGTTCGTAGCACAGTAATTTTTCATTATTGAGCTTTCAGATGTTCTGGGGATGGGGGAAGGTGAAGGGTTATCAGTCACACTGTGTTCGATAATTGGTGGTGGAAGAGGACAGTCTGTTCTTTACAGAATCTGTCTTTTACTGTCTTGTAAACTTCTTTCTTTATCTAATTGGTGATGTGTGGGGCTTTTTTGTTTGTTTGTTTTAAGGATCGGAAGTCATTTACAGTTGAAACAGTTTCAAGTACTCCAACTATGTCACGCTCTAGTTCCATAAGTGGAGTTGACATGGCAGGTCTTCAGACATCTTTCCTCTCACAGGTATCATATATCAGTTACATTGGCTTTTTTTTTTTTTGACTGCTTTCTTTCCTCTTCAAGAAGCTTTATCAATGTAGAAAATGACTCTTCAAGAGTATATTGGCCTTAAACAATAATTCCTATGCAGAAACGTCTAAAACCTGCTTACAAGATGTCTATGATTGTAAAACATCCGTGAAAGACAGCGTGAAATTTTTATTGCAGAGTAATATATGCATGTATACCTGTATTGGTGCTGAGTTCACATCTAATTTCATCTAGGAGAATTGAATAACACTGGTAGGAGTTAAATCAATTGATTTATTTTTACTAGCAATCCTGGTTGAGGGCACAACCCTGCTCCCTCGGCAGTATCATTGACTGTTGTGGTCTGTGTGAAGTCTCCTGCTTCTCCTGCTTTCCTCTGGATGTGGTTATCAATGTCCAGGTTTAAATGGCCATTGTACAGGTGCCATGAGAACTTGCCAGTAAGGAGCTATATCAAATTGTACCTACTCACCTAAGCTTTTGTTTTAAAAACAAACTTTCAGCATTGAAATGCTTGCCTAGTAACAATATAATTTTAAATCTTAAATGATGGAATACTTCAGGAGAGGGAAAATACCCAAGGGTGTACATTTTTGTCTAATTTTAAGCTTCTCTAACCTTTTGTTTGTAGGATGATCCTCACGATCACTCATTTGGGCCCATAGCTACCAGTGGGAGCAATCTTTATGACGCTATAAGGATGGGAGCAGGTTCAAGTATAATTGAAAACCTTCAGTCACAGCTAAAACTAAGAGAAGGAGAGATTTCACATCTCCAGGTACTGACCAAATAGAGCATTTGTACATGTAAATACTAATGCAATCATTATTATATTGTTGGCTTTATATTCAAAAGGCATGGTTGCTCCCCTCACAGCAGAGTGCATTCCCCTTTCGTGACAGTTCTGTTCACCAAAGTAGCCACTGGAGGTATGTGTAGGGATGAACAAGAGAAGCATTTGTTGCTTCCTTTTTTGTTTCAGCAAGGACCTATCCAAAGAACTTAACTTGTATATCTGAAAAAGGAAAAAAAAAAAAACAACAACAAAAAAAACCACCCCACTGATCATATTTGAGAAGTGCTTCTGAGGTGTGCTGTTTCATAGACTGGTTTAAGGAGAAGCCTTAATTACCTGATCAAAAATATTTTTATATGGTAAATCCTTTCGTCCTCCTAATTGTTCAAAGTGTTTACCGTAGCTGGAAATTGGAAACCTTGAGAAAACTCGATCAATAATGGCAGAAGAACTGGTTAAATTAACAAATCAAAATGATGAACTTGAAGAAAAAGTGAAGGAAATACCAAAATTACGTGCGCAGTTAAAGGTAAGTGTGTTTCTGATGTAAATCTGGTGTAAAACTGACATATTTGCATTTTTTAGGAATACCCCTATCAATTTAAGATTATATTCAAATCTGTCCCTAATTGTAAATGACTGAAGAGCCTGGGATTTTTTTTCTGTAGTAGAATCTGAAAATGCCAACTCCATGACTAGGTAGTCACTTTAGAATCCAGTTGTTTGAAAGGTGTGCTGTGCATAAGATGGCATGCTAAGTTGGGGAGAGAACTTTTTTGTTTCTCTCATTTTAAGACACTTCTCTGAAATACCTTTTTAGTAAAGGAGGTGTTTTGATAAATAGTGTGGATTTAGGAGAGTTTCATGCAGAAGCTGAATGAGTGTGCAGAAGTGATAGAGGTAATAGGACAAATATTTTAATCCCCCGAATGTTTAAGAAAATATTGTGGATAGTTTCGGAATGATTTTGGAAGCGATCATTGTTTTATAAATACAGAATGTTAGAATTCCTGATGAAACATTTCATAAGCTGTGGCCGTTTCTGTAGTAAAACTCAGTGCAGTTTGCAAACTGATTTTAATGGTTATAGCTGTTGGACTTCAAGGTGCTTCTGTACGTCCTGTGAAGCCAGCAAGTCTTTGTAGTCAAGGATCTTTGTCTTTGGAGTATCTTCCTTTTATATCTACAGTATAAATCTAGCCATATTTAGAGAGTCAAAGTGTAAAGTATTTTTGAAGAGTTTACATGTGCTTCATTGCAAAGTAGTTATACTTTGATAAAATAGCGCTACACTTATTTTCCCTAGTAGCGTAAAACACTATCCAAGCAGCAACTTCTTTTTTAAGTTGAAGACTAACAAACTTTATGTCCTTGCAGGATTTGGATCAAAGATACAATACAATTCTTCAGATGTATGGAGAGAAAGCAGAGGAAGCTGAAGAACTCCGACTAGATCTCGAAGATGTGAAAAACATGTACAAAACTCAGATAGATGAACTTTTAAAACAAAGACAAAACTAATTCCTGCTGGAACTCTTAACGTTATATGATAACAGATTGTAAAGATAATTGTTTATGTAAATGCTGAATTTAAATGTCTTGTAAAAAAAACAAACCTGTACTATAGAAAATGTGACTATATAATAGAGTTCATATGTTGACAAAGAAATCAGTGCTTTAAGTGTCTTGTACTGTCTGCAGTTAAATTATTTGTGCAATATTTAAAATTCTTTTCAGTCATCCCTTTATTTAAGCTTTTGTTAAACGGTGAATCATTTTGCTTGTGAACAGTAGCAGAAATGATGATTGTTACCTCACGAAACAGCACTGGAAGGCATGAGTTTTACTAACGCAGCCCCTTGATTCATAAACTCTTGTGTACCTATGAAAATGACATTAGAAGTCTTTAAGTGTTCTTAATATGAGTTTTTCTAAAATCTCGTCAGTTAATTTTTAATAACAAAGTATCAGTGGCTTGCTCTCTGAAGCATAATAAGTAGTTATTTTTATGACAGGAAAATCTCACATTTGTACTCGCATCTGAACATGTTAGGATGAGAATTCTCTATTCTTAGACAAATCAGATTAGTCTGGCTATTTTACACTAAGCCCTCTAAAGCAGAGCGTGAGACTCAGACGAGACTTTCAATTACAGCTTCATTTTGTATATTGCTTGTGTTGTCTCGTGAGCTCTCTAGAGACAGCACCTCTGCTTGTAATTCTAAATGTGTTTAACTTTTAACACCAGAAATCTGAACTACTCAATGTTTATTCTGGGGTTGGACGCTGATTTTTAACAGTAGCTAAAACAGTTCAGAAGAATGCAGAATATATTTTTTTTAAATGAATTGCTGCTGCTCTCATGGTTCCTTGTATATAAGTAGCAAGGCTTAGCCTTTTTCCATAATTGTACTGTGACTTAATATAGTTTTCAAGCAAATCTCCAGTGGCTGCAAAGTATTTCTCATGTCATTCCTTAAGCAAGGTATTGGTCAAATAGCATCCACGTGGCATGACGTTGGGCTGCATTTTTGGTAATGTCAGAGGAAGCGTTTGAATTGGCCCCTTGGGAATGCTGAGAACCGGAGGAAGAAGCTGACGTCTTCCTCTCTGCATTCCAGGCACCACATATTTTGCTACGTCTCAGAGCTGTAGCTGTGGTAGGTACTCGTGTGAAATACTCAGCGCTTGAAATTCTTTGCTTATCGTCCCATTGCCTCGATTGTGAGAGGTTTCTTTCACATCCCTGTGCGTTGCAGTGTGTGTTGGAGAACTCTCTTCCTGCTTGTGCATTCAGTGGACTGAGAGAGACCAAGGATGTGAATGATGAGAAATTGCTTCTGCAGAAAAGCCTCTTGATGCTAGGACTTTTCTACAGGAGTTAGGGATTTGTTCCTCGTTGAGAGAACAGTGAGTCACTGAAGTTACACAGGCAAGGGTACATTCATGGAAAAGCCTAGCTCAGTTTGAGATTCAGGCAGTACTTTGAGAATTTCAATAAAGCCATAGGGCAAGAACACTAAAAATTGTCTTAGAGACTTTAACTGCTTTAATAAAATAAAGGACTTTTTTTTTTTTTCATGGGGAGGTGGGAAGGAACTACCCTCTTCCTGTCTTAGTTTCAGAGTGGAAACCAAGGTTGAAAGCATTTTTCTTCCAAATGCCAAGTGCTTTTGAAGGTAACATTTCCTGGGTGAGTGGATACTCCTTAAGGGCTGACACAGGTGCTGTTTTGAGTATGTCTCAGACTATCTTTGGGTTTTCAGAAAGAGGTTAGGTAAATGGGAAATTTTACCATGCAGTCAGCATTAACTGCTTTAGATAAAAAAGCATTCGTCAGAGTATTAGATTTTTAAATTTTATGAAAGCAGATGTAAATATTTGTATTGACTATTTTTGGATTCTTTATTCCCATTTAGTGCAACCTTTACTATCCCCTGAGCATCAGATGGCCTGCTGTGTCTTAATCATCAAAGCCTTAGGGAACAAAGTGGCTGTTGGAAGGTAACACAGACTGCAAAGTGTTGTGTTTTGATCAGCTTTGGTACAAATCTTGTATTCTTGTTTTGAAGAAACATTAACGGACACCTTAACCTCATTGCTATGAGATTGACTAGAAAAGTAACATGCAAAATGAAAGGTTTTAGGTCAGAATACTGATGTCCACTTCTATTTAAATTTATTATATTTCTTATGAAAGCAACTAATCTATACCTCATTTTCACTGCACATGCAAGTGTGAAGAAATGCTGTTTAAAGGGCTTACTCAAAGCTCAGAGGAGGATTATTTCCAGTCTGGGGTGGGTGACAGCGAGGTCTCTGTTACCGTTGGTGGGCCTGGGCGAGGTGCAGCCTCTGCTGGTCCCCGCTTCTCTGGGCCTTGTGTTCATCCTTCACCAACACAGGAGGTGGTGGTCAAAATCCTTCATGAGAGAAATGGTTAGCGCTGTTCATTTGTTGTTTATTTTTTGTCCTGCTACAAGTTTGTTGCGGTTAGTGTACTTATGTTCTACTAAGGGCTATAATGATCCCGAATACACGACGAAATGGTGAAATTGGAACCCTTGGTTTCTGGATGTAAAATGTGTATAAACTGTAAAAAGCATGGGGTCAGGGTAAAATAAAACTTTGTGCTAAGACTGTGCCCTGGTTCTTTTTGAGAAAAGGCTCAAAAATAGTTTTGGGGTGGGTGGGTGTGTATGAACCCTGTGGTATGAAAGGAAAATACCGCCGAAGTTAGAGTATATCAAATGTAGTTTGAATTTAGAGTTACAAATGCCAGTGGCTGTTCAGGCGCCAGAAGGTGGTTTATTTATAAATGCACTGCGGTAATAGGATTAAAGGCGATGTGAAATTTAGACTAATTTCCTTTATTCAAGCAGAAGGGCTGTCTGAGGGGGAGCGGTCACCTGTAAAGGAGGGGAGAAGAGCTCGAAGGACCCGAGCGTTAGTGCCCAACACCCCTCGGTT